>NC_138203.1:105271020-105568520 GCF_964194415.1 Vipera berus
TATTTGCATGCAATGCTTTTTTTGTAAAAGAAAAAGGTGCCGGAACTCACACATGTCATACAACCCACCTACAAGGTTCCATCCAAAATAGGTGCCGGAACTCTGTTCTGAGCGTTCTATGAGAAAAAAAGCCCTGTTTGCATGTAACAATTGACCCTGTTGCTGGGCCTGGACAGGATGGAATAAAGTCTTGTCTTAACACATCCTCCTTACCTTATCTCTTTAGCTGCACACTTTTGAAAAGTTTTTTTTTAGAAAAGTGAAACAATGTTTTTAATGTCTTGATCAAATCTATATCATTATGGCCCACAAGGTATTTTCTGTGAACCACATCGTGGCCAATTTTCTCCCAATAATCTATTAGCATCTTCTAGCATTCCCCAGTAATGCTTATCCTTAATACTGTACTGTGATATTGGCACAATAGGAGTTGGATACTATTGCTTAGCACATGCTTCAACTCCTGGGGATGCTGTCTGGGGAATTCTGGAAGTTGAAGTCCAAAAATCATAGAAGTTGCTAAGTTTGAGAAACACTGCTTTAGACCACCCCTGGTTGTCTCAAGATGGCTGTTTGCTCAGAGGAGAATGAAATGCAAAGGTGTATTCAACTTCAACTGGTGGGAATTGTAATACAGTACAACATTTCTACTTTCTGTTTAGTGGTTTTGGCAGAAGTGATCAAGGCATTTGGATCTCCAGAAAATGCTCAGCGCCTGGAGGAAGCCAGGGACAATGCCTGCAATGACATGGGGAAGATGCTTCAATTCCTGCTTCCTGTGGCTACTCAGATACAACAGGATGTGATCAAAGCTTATGGTTTCAGTAATGATGGGGAAGGTAAGTTCAGGACTGAATTAATTGGCAGTGGCAGGGAGAGGCTGATTTAACTGTTGTGCTTGGTTGGTTATCCAGCACACCCAATGACCTGGGCCATGGAAGGCAATCTTTATATTTATCAAATTTAGAACCTGCCCATCTCTCTCACAGAGGGACCCTGGGTGGTATACAAAAATATATATAAACCGTAGCATTAGAAATGATCAACTCATGGGCTGCAAACATCATAGACCCATTTTTTTTTGTACTCCTGGACAGTCTTCATGATCAAGTCAGGAAAATTAGCAGCAAAAGGGGAAGAAGGTATTTCGGGTTTTTTTTCTTTTTATGAATGAAAAAGATAATATATCCACGATAGGGAAAATTTATGTAGCCCTTGAAGAAAGTTACCCATCCTGGATTGTATTACACAGTCCACAGGGATCATAAGAAAAGCTGTGTGGTATCAGAGCTGTCTTACCAATACTGTTTTCCCCCCACTTTTCTAGGAGTCCTAAAGTTTGCCAGATTGATAAAATCATACGAGTCTCAGGATCCGGAAATTGCAAGCATGTCTGGGAAGCTGAAGTCTATGTTTCTGCCTCCAATGACTCTACCTCCCCATGGAGCTGGGGCAGGAGGTGGGGTGGCCACATCATGAAGCAGGCAGCCTCTGGTGGGATCTGTATTATTTTTATGTTTCCATACCAGTCTTAACCTGGCTGGAGCTTGGGCACTGTTTTCTTTCGTTATCATGGAAGAGTTGTTTTGACTTTTTTCTATAGTTCTTAATATTTTGTTGTGCTTATGAATAAATTTTTTTTGTAAATATGTCCCACCATATTTATGGCTGAGAGTTTCTGTGCCAGCTTTTTCAAATTACTGAAATACATATTTTAATGAATGTCAGATCTTAGTCCATTCATCCACATTTCATAGTATTTTCATAATTTTCCTGTGGTTTGCAACAGGGAAATTAGACTGACATGTTGGAGTTCAAATTCAGTTCTGTAAATATCAAAATTAAAAAGCTACAAACTGGATTTCTGACATTTGCTATATTCATATTCTAAGACACTGAAAATGGAACATTCAACCATCCTTCTTGCCTGAAAGTATTTGTAAACAGTTAACTTTTTATCATTCTAGTTAGAAAGCTAATTGCCAGGCTGGGTGGGTAGAAAATTAAAAAAAAAACTTTTTTCTGTATAAACACAATTTCTCTTCACAAATTTATTGGAAAGTGTATTTGTTGCTGGTTTACTATAAATATCTGAAGCAGAACTATATATTACTCTCATGCAAACCTGTCAGGTTTTTTACAAGGTAATTGTCAGAAGAAGTAATGTTCTGTAATCACCTTGAGCTGGGGGTGGGTGGGGGGAGGGGAGAGAACAAAGAGAGCCATTTTGGTGTTGTGGTGAAGGTGCTGGCCTAGAAACCAGCAGACTCTGTGTTCTAGTCCTGCCTTAGGCATGAAAGCTGGCTGGGTGACTTGGGCTAGTCACTCTCTCAGCCCAACTCTCTACAGGGGTGTTCTTGACAACAAAATAGGAGAAGGAAGGAGTATTATATGTTTGCCACCTTGAGTTACTTATAAAATAATAAACGTAGGATTTTAAAAATGTAATAAAGCCAATCGATACCTTGGTCCATGAGTAAAAAGTCCGAAGCGGGAGGGAGGAAAGAGAGCTGGATTTGTTTCAGTTGGGTCTCTCTTATAAAGTCAGTTGATCGGCAATTGTTCTGGAGAAAGAATTTTGAAACTGCTTCTTTTTCATTGTTGTTTTGCTTTTAATTATCAATAAGCTGCTTTGCTGCTATCCTGAACAGAGAGATTTTAATTGCAATAAATAATATGGCGCCAGGCTAGAAACCGGCTGACCATGAGTGGTAGTCCCACCTAAACCATGAAACCAACTGGGCCATTCATTCTTTCTTAGCCCTGGGAAGAAGGCAGTAGCAAACTATCTCTGAAATCTTGTCAAGAAAATTGAAAGGGGCTAGTCCAGGCAGTTGCTAGAAGTCAATCACAAAAAAAGTATCTTTGGGGATGTATATCAACAGTTGTATCAGCTACTGCTGAAGCAAATGCTTAGAAATGGCCATGAATCTTGAGGCCACAGGATTGGAGACTCATTTTCAGTGCCAAAATGACACCAACATTACTGGATGAGTAGACAATAGGGCAGTCAGGGATGCTTGTTATGGCATCATTAAACGTAAAAAATGCATGTGAAGAGGGGCCTGTTGTGGCCAGGTAGCCAGTTAAGGTGTATTCACATTGAGAAAAAGATGGAGAGGATTAAATTTACCACAGCCACTGAGCTAATCAGATTAAGAACCCCCTTGCAGACTCCAGAGAGTGAGCAAAATAAACGCCCGGGACCATTGTAATGGTTCACTTAGTTGCTGTCCTATACAATCAATAAACCAAATACTGGAAGATAACGGCATCAGTGTCCCTTATTGACAATTTTATTTATTTATTTATTTTTAAATATAATTTTTATTGAATAAACATTTAAAAACAGGTTGAGCACAGTGTGACTTTTCTGGCTATTATTTTACCATACATATACCATATACCATATATCTCTCTAGTCCTTGATCTTTTATGCCATTTACATATTGCATTTTATACTATTTACATATTTATATATTTACATACATATTTACGTCGATTTACAACATAACTTCCATTTCCATTCTTATTTCATATTCTTTCTGATCTCTATCTTATGCTCACTTTGGGAGTGAAAATTTATACTTTGTCTCTTCTAGACGAGCTTTCTTTGTTCTGACTTTTTCTCCTCGAGTCTAACCAATAATGCATCTTATCCCAAACTTCGTAATACTCTGTTTCATCCTTGGCTTTAATTTCTAAGTTTATCCATCTGCACATATCAAAATTTTTTTAATTAATTCACTCTCCACTGGGGTATTTCCGTTTTTCCAATTCTGGGCATACACCAACCTTGCTGCTGTTATGATATGCAATACTAGATATGTCTCTCCTTTGTTAAACTTCCCATCTATCATTCCAAGTAAAAACAATTCTGGTCTGAGATCTATCTTCAGTCCCAACATTTCCTCCAACCAAGTCTTTATTAGCCGCCAAAATTCTTTTGCTTTGGAACATGTCCACCACATATGATAATAAGTCCCTAACATTTTCTTGCACTTCCAACATTGTGGTGATACATCTTTTCTCATCTTTGCCAGTCTTGTTGGGGAGAAGTGCCACCTGTAAAACGTTTTGTACAGATTCTCTTTATATGAGGTAGCCAAGGTTAACTTTCTATTTCTTTCCCATAACATTTGCCATATGTCTAAATCAATATTATATCTGAAATTTTGGGCCCATGTTATCATCACTTCTTTTACCTGCTCCTCTTCCATTTTATATTCCAATAAATATTTATATGTTCTTTTGATTGCTTTCTCCTCCATTCCTAATAATATTTTATCTAATGTTGTCAGATCTCTCCGTATACCCCATTCTTAGAGGAACTGCTACATTCAGGTACAAGACTTGTGGAAATATTAGAAGAATACAGAGAGGTAGTTGGACTGAAAATCAACACGAAAATGATAGTTAAAAATATGACTAATACACAGTAAAACGACCTGGTGGAGAAAATAAATATCCAAATAGTGAAGAAAGTTAAATACTTATTGACAATTTTAAGAGCAGTGTTCTTAAAATTGCTTATGTTTGTTTTTTGATTTTATGCCCTGTATTTAGCTCTGGGAAGTCGGGGGGGGGGAGGAGGGATTGGGGGAGAGGGATGGGGAGGGTTAGGTAGGGGTGGGGAAGGGGGGGATTAAAGTCAAAATGTATTGTAAAACTTTTTAAATAAAAAAAAAGAGCAGTGTTCTCAACCTTGACAACTTTAAGATACCTAGGCTTCTCTCCCAGAATTGCTCAGCCAGTGTGCTGAGAGGGATGTTGCTCTAGAGAGAGAATAATCACTGCTCATGTTCTTTATTGGGACTGCCAAGATAGTGGCTGCAACTGTGCAATTGAAGCCCTGCCTTTTTGGGGGGGGGGCTGTCATGCATGTAAAAAAAGAGGCGGCTTTGAGTGCAGTGTCACAACTTGACTTTTCTGACCCCTGTGTAATAGATATCCCTGAATGCTCAGATCCCTTCTAAAGCTGTCCAACCTGCTAATCATTGCTATATTTAATTGATACTGTTTAGCCATAATTTATTCAATGAGCCCCAATTGAGTGAGTTTATAAAACACATTTAGTCATAAAACATGGAAGTGGGAATGAAAATCAGATTCTCATGATGTCTAAGTTCATAGTTAATTCTATAATATAAACACGGTCGTTGAACAAAAATTTCCTTTCTTTTACCCAGAAAATTGAGAACTCATAACAAAGCCAAAAGGTTAGCAATACCTCATCTAGGATGGTGCCTTTAGAATTCTATTTTTTATAAATTAAATAGTTGAATCTCCTGAAGTAGCCAAAACTTGTGAACCCACAAAATTTCATGAGATTGGGGGTGGGGGGTGGGGGCACTGAGTTTGGGGATATCCACCCATCATAAGAAATCACACTGTTTGTCACCTGAAAAAGTTCTGAGCAATGCTACAGCTAATCAATAGTTATTAATCATCAATAATTTGAATTATAGTATATAACGAATAAGCTGAGAAATTTTAGTTAAAATATACACCCTCAAATTGGGTTTGATTTATCCATGGATGGGTTTATTCCCCGAGTATCTACAGCAGGGGTCAAAAGTCCACAAGTCTTAAAGTTGCCAAGGTTGAGGACCCCTGATCTATAGTATATCATTTTTGTCTGCACTTGGGGGCTCACATTGCTAGAGGGCTCTGTTGAGCTTTTTCTAACATCTCTGCACTGACAACTAGAGATCAGACATTTCTGACCGGGTTTAGGATAGCATTATGTGCTAAGTCCTGTGGAATGGTGAGGAATAAAAGTATAAATTCAGTTCAAAGTATTTCAAAAAGTATTCCATATGCTTTTCTTAGAACAACCAGGGTTGCTTCTCTAACCTTTGAGTACAGAAGGAGATGGATTCATAACTGCTAAGAAGAGTGTGCACGAAATTATAATTAAGTAGAAAACAAAGAATGCCATCCTGCCTATAGTCTAAGCTGGCGATACAGCCTTGGACACGTTCCTATATGCCAAGAGACAAAAAACTGTTGAATGGAAAGAAACTTCCTTCCTATTGCAAGTAAGTTAGTGAGCCAAAGTTAGCAGATGAGCTTATAAATACACAAGCACATCTACAGTGAAGTGAAAACGGTGAAAGTCCTCATGAGTTTAAAAAATATCAAAACTGCTGTTTTGAGGAGGGCAAGCCACACAGTCCATCCGGCAACTGGCTAAGGGATGAACTGAACTTTTTTTTCCGGCTTCCCAGATCTACCCAGGGAGGCCCCTCCCCCCCCTAGGTCAATGAGGCGGAGAAGCAAATGCCTCCTCCCTTGGTTACCTGCTGCTTGTCTCAGGTTCAGCCTCTTCCTCTCCCTGTAACCTCCTGGGTGCTTATTAACTCCAGGAAGACATTTAGCAGGGGAAAGAATGAAGTCTTTTGTATTGGGAGCAGCTTTTTGAATTCAGCTTCCTTCCACTATATCTGTTCTACTAAGGCAGAGACTTTCAGCTCCGCCAGGTAACTTTTCAGGTCTCCGCCTCTTCTGCTTCTGTGTAATAAGAATGTAGCAGTGAAGGTTTGTTCAATGTGGGCTTCTGTTTTTATCATGTCTGTAATTAGCAAGAACAAAGGATGTACACGATTCTTTCTCCAACTGGTGTTGACATGCAAATGGTCAAATGCAGGTGTTCCATTTCCCCCTTAATAGCTAGTGGCAATGCAATATAGCAAGCCAGCTGTTGTAGTTAATACTAATATAAATGATATGGACTTTCCTGGAGGTAAGCACACTGAATGCACGAAGGCTTAATTTTGCATGAGCATAAGTATAGAATGATGGGGCTGGCAATGTGATCAGAACAATTTCAGGATATAAAGCTGATTTTTACCAGTAGTTTCAATCACTATTTAAAAGGACTGTATTGTAAAAGCAAAGTTCAGAGTTTGTGGATTCTGGATAGGAAATAGTTAAGTGGTAATATTAAAGCAACGTTGATAAAGTTGAAGATTAAGTGTAAATAAAATAGGGTTATTGTATTTTGATGTTTTAGAAGAATAGGGAAATTTTGTGATGTATTGAAATGTAGAAACCCTCATAACAATGCTGTTTAGTAGTAGAGTCAAAATATCAAAGACTGTAAGATGTGTGTAACTTAACCTTATAGCCAGTGCTTTTTTTGTAAAAGAAAAAGGTGCCGGAACTCACACATGTCATACAACCCGCCTCGCCTACCCTACAAGGTTCCATCCAAAAAAGGTGCCGGAACTCCGTTCTGAGCGTTCTATGAGAAAAAAAGCCCTGCTTATAGCATTTTCAGTACTCTTTTCATTTCTAAGTCAACCAAATCAATTGATTATAATATTGCTAACTTTTAAAAGCACCAAGATAATAAATAAGTCCTAGAGGGTGATTTGCATATTCGTCTATGAAGCCTTGCATCTGCTGTCTGTCCTCTTTGTTTTCCTTCCAGAAAATCCGCTGCTACCTTGTCTTACTTTAGGCAAGACTCCATCATGTAGGTATGTCTTACCCAGCAGTCACTGTTCTTTTGGTCCTAAGCAACCCGAAGAGCAGACTTCTCCACAGGATAGAGAATGTGAGAAGGGATGCAGAAAATTTGAAGAATTGCATCTTGAAGGTCAGACAGCTTTCCCTACCTGATAGCTGAAAATGCAGAACAGCATCTCTTAGTACCTGCCAAGAGGACCTGATTGATCCTTTACACCAAAACATTAGTTTATCTAAAGACACTGTTGAGCAAAGCACCAATCTCCAGGAATGTTTTTAGTTCCAAAAACTCACTGGAACCTAAAGGCCCTCATAAGCTTCCTAGAAAACCAATCCTAGTGCTGTGGCTCTGTGCTTTTGCTAGGTGAATGTTCACTTGTTGATAATGAGCTGAGCATCCCCAGAGGGTGTAGTGTGGTAAAGAGCATTGCAGTAAACTGGTTTGTAGGCAGCCATCTTCTGTTGAGTGGGAAAACTCACACCATAGTCCTTTTTTGTCAGTGAACTTAGAAGTTTCAGGCTCCAAACCCTGGAAAATCCTGACTTGGTGTACAATGACCTTAGGTAGCAAAGCTACGAAAGAACTTGTATTACATTGGAGCTTTCCCCTGCTGCCAGACAGAGCCAGTTGGAGTAATAATCATATGCAGTGCCATGCACTCTGATAAGTCCTCTCTTTTCTATCCTTGTTTTGACTTTACCACCTTCGGTCCTTCCGCCGTGACCTGAAGACGTGGTTGTTCCAACAAGCGGGCCTGTACTGAGTACGGTTTTAATTAGCTTTTTACTGGTTTTTAAATTGTCATATAATTATTGCATTTATTGTTTAATTCTTTTTTAAAAATTTTTCTATTTTATGTTTTTAATTTTTATTGTTGTGCACCGCCCTGAGTCCTTAGGGAGAAGGGCAGCATATAAATTTAATAAAATAAAAGTAAATAAAATAAATAAATAAGTGTTAAACTTAAGCTGGGGAGAGTCAAATGTAAGAGTAGCAAAAGAGCTAAACTCTTTTTTCTCTCCTCTTTCCCTCTCTCCAAATTTCCCCATCAAGTGCCACTCTGTAAATAGAGCACTGTAGGGCAAAGGCAGGGAACATACAGCTCCTCCCTCGGTTTCCTGCAGTAGTTTGACCTGGGCTGATCCAAATATTTTGTTTTGGTTAAAAAAAAAGTGTGCTGATCCACATGCATTTGTTGCAATATTGTAAAGCTCTGTGAGAGTATCCATGGCTGGGAACATGCATTCCCCACTTTCCCCAGAACAGTGCAAGAAATCCTGGGAATGCCACTGGAAGATGGGCTGGTGGGAGGGGGGGAACTGGATAACCAACAGGCTTTGCTTTGTATTTACCCCGCAGCTGCGTGACTGATTATTATTTTCATTTGTGTAAATGTGTGGAGGGGATCTAAGCACATAGGGTGGGGACAGGAAACTAAACCTCCTATTCTTTGATTTTTTAAAAAATATTTTTTTAATGTCTACGGACATTAATGGAATCTTTAAAGAAAATATCCGTAGGTCAATTTGAAAAACAAATGACTGGGCTAAGAATTTAAGCTTCTTTCACCTGTGTGTGATCATCATGATCAGGACCAGACCCACACAAGCTGCCATCAGCATAAACACAACTCAGAAGAGCAGTTACATGCTATGGAGTTATTATATCTTGCAGTTAGCCATCAGAATTAACACTGCTTTATTATCAGCGCCAAAAATATCTGCTAGTGGAGTTAAATATTATCTCTGTTAGGATCAAAGTTTAGAGTACAATCCCCAGGCTTTGATGTTCAACCAAAATATTTTTAAGTCTTCAGATGAAAACAATAATAGTAAAAAAAGATTAACCATTTTAACATGTCATCTTATTCTAGCAACATTATTTCTTCCTTTTTTTTAAACTGTCAAGACTGAAGAATCTGTGTAACCAGAAAGCAGGCAAATTATGTAAAAGTGATTGGCATGACCAAAACACATGCCAAGGTGTATGCACACCTTAAAAAATCAACCTATTTGCAAATCTTGTAGTTGAGACTTGTATTGTGGACAGATTTTTTTTGATAAGAGCATGCTTTTCCTTCTTTTTCTACGTATGAATTTTATTCTATAGCTTCAAGTGGACATCATCATTTAGTATTTACTTTGTGCAGTCAAGATCTTGTCTAAAGATATATTTAAAATGCTGGATATTTGGCTCAAAGTCTTTTTCGAGGCAGCTCCCTTCTAGGCAGGGTGGTTCAAAAAACAAATTTATTTTTCCCTTTTAATTTTGTTTCACTTTTAGAGAAAAACTTTTCTTGCTTGAGAAGAAATAAGCAATTAAAATTTTCTCCTGCCATGTAACAAGGCCTGTTCAAGAAGCTGTAAGCATTCAAGTACCCAAATGGAAACAAGAAGCCAGTCCAGGAAAAGGACATTTTATATTAATATCAAGGGAAAAACACCTTTGCTGGAGTTAAATTGGATCAGATCTAGTAGACAGTTTGTGGGAAAAGGTATTATTGTTGCATGATATAGCTGTAGGCTACGTCTTTGTGGTGAACCTCTCCATGAATTCCACCTCATTCTGTTGAATGAGGAAAAATAATGCAGTGTGGTAAAGGGATTTCTTATGGAAGAAAGAAGCACATAATAATGAGAAAATAGAACTTGAAATGTTTAAAGTGTTATCTCTTTTTCTGTTGCAGGCCTGAATTCCCCAACATCTTTTATATTTATGACATTACATACATTGATTACATACTCTTGGGATATAATTGCCTTTAATTATGTTGCATTTAGTACTGGTGTTGATTTTCCTGTAGTGATAATTAAATGGACTCCCTTGCGCATTTATCGTGAATTCTTTTTCCCTCCCCCCAAAAAGAAAGAAAAACAGAAATAGTTGTGAGCAAGGAAGATAGGACAGAAGGAGAAAAAGGACCCAAAAGCAGAAGCAGAAGTGCACACATTGCAACTTGCAGTGAAGAACAACGATGTTAGATATGCTTCCTGTTCCTGTATTAGTGCTCAGCAACTTGGAACTGCCTGTTTGCCTCACTTCTTTCTGCCCTTACCTACCAACACGGACTGATCGTGGAGCAGACTATGAATGTGTGATGGGCAGTGGAAACGCATGAGGTAGATGGATAGAGTCAAAAAAGGAGAATTCACAGCTGGAAAGTCTGGTTGAGACATCAAACACTCATTTTGCTTTTATTCTCATCTTAAACTTCAGTTAATTTTTCAATTGTTTTCTTAACTGGACTTTTGATTTTGCCACTGCTCGCCTGGGAAATAATGAGGTAAGGAAAAATTTAGGATTGACGATTACAGGTTAATGTTTTCTTTCTAAGCAGGTCTTGAAATGTTTCCTTGAACTGGGAGGGACAATGTTCTGTGGGAGTATGTGTGTAATATGGGAGACAGTTGCTCGAAGGGATCATTGTGTTGCCTCTGGCTGTAGGGATTTGGCAGCAGAGGCTACATCTTCAAGCATCCCTGCCTAACTAACAACTGCAGCTGAATCTTCAGGATCTAGCAGAAGTGTAGCAAGTAGAATTTCTCCTACTGCTTATGATTAGTGGAGCAACAGCTTCACTAGCTACATATGTTTCCCTTCTGCTCAGTTAGAAAGTTGATGACCCTGTCTCTCTTCATAGAGATGATTTGATTACTTGCCACTATATTTGAGGATGTTTTTTATTGATCTTATGTCTTCTAAATTGTTGTAATTGTTGCAGAATTTTAGAACTGTATGCCATCCAGAGTCAATTGATTGAGTTGGGGGGCTATAGAAATTGAATGAAGAAATAAATGAACAAGCAAACAAATAAATAATGCTTAATGGCCAAACGCTGAATGTGTGAACTGACTGGATCTGAAAGAGCTGTATTCCAGATGAACTGAAGGGTCAGCCTACTTTGGTTGATCTGCACTGTTTGATTCTCATTGATTTGTTGTTAATTCTAAATTATGAACATGCTAGTGGGAGTCAGTGCTGTTGGGGCAGGGGAGAGAGAGAAGGAAAACCACTGTCCACTTTCTGAATTGTGGTAGAGGATGGAGGTATCTGTCTTGTGAACTCTATGTAGGATCACACCTACACAGTCTACTCCATTTCCCCCCCCCCTTTTGATGTCTTTCTTTTTTTTCTTTTTCTTTTCTTTTCTTTCTTCTTTCCACCAACCAGGTGGTTTCATCGTGACCTGAGTGGCATAGATGCTGAGGCCTTACTCAAAGCACGAGGAATTCATGGCAGCTTTCTGGCTCGGCCCAGCCGAAAAAACAAGGGGGACTTTTCCCTTTCTGTCAGGTAATTGCCCCCCCTTCTCTTTTAATCCTTTGATAATATTCCATGGTTTTCCTTGAGTGACCTCCCACCTCTTCAGTTTTTCCTCTCCAAAAGTACTCCATGTTGGTATATACCCAAAGACTTTCCCCTCTGTAATAAATGGAGGCCATATCATAATATGATAGTTCTCATGGTTAAAACATATATCACTCCTAAAGTCTATGGGAGAGGGCTGCTATGATACATATAAATAAATAAATAAATAAATAAAAATATCTAGCAAATCCCAAGACACATTGGAATTGAAGGACAGAGTGCAAAAAGAAAAGGAGGAATGGAATGACTGCAAGTGAAGATGGCTGTTGTGAAACTTATTACTTTCCACAAACTTGAAGATGCATTTTTTTCTCTGGGGTTTTTCCCAGAGCCTTTTGTCTTTTTTTGGGTGGGGGACGTTTGGTAGAGAGACTTGGTTGGACGTTTAGAGGCTGATTCTCCCTAGAACATTCTCTGAAATAAATCTGCTGATGGCATAATACTGACTTTGTTGGGAACAGGCCTTCAGACAAAACAATCAGCTCCCTAGGCTAGCGGCACCAATGCTCTTTAAAAAAATGTCCATGGTTTGGGGAAGTCATCAGACATTGGAACCAAAAGACCGGGTTCAAGCCTTCCCACAGGGACTTCCACAGCTTCTGACTCCCATGTTATTTTTCAAGCTGGCCTCCATTTAAGTAAAGCAACTTTATTTCTTCTTTTCTTTCAAATTAGAATTTCCACTAACTCTCATGTTAATCTTATACAATAAACCTTCCTCTGGATAATAGTCCTGCTTAAACAATTTGAAGTAAATAAAAATATCAGTGCCACTTCTAATGCCATTATGTCTGCCTGCCTTAACACAGAAGGCATGAACATTCCAGTGGAATGACAATTGGAAAAATGCTATGGGGAGTCAAACGTACAATCTTTTTAGCTAATTTTCTGTAAAATTCAGTCTTATTTATTTATAAGACAAATATGGCCACACTTCTTATGTGTCACAATTCCGGCGGCTTACAAAAACAGAAGTAAAAACCAAAGAAAGACAATACCCTCCCCCCAAAATAAAAACAACCCCAAATCCAAGGATCCTAAACTCTGTGGTACATCTATAAATGCAATCAATGGCTCCAGCTTCATTCTATTCCTAATTCTCCAGTTTGAATAAAAGTCTTATATTCAATTCATATGTTGTGGGGTGGAAGATAAGCCCGGGTGAGGCCAAACACCAAGGAATCCATCCATTTCCCCGAGATCCCTTACTTTGGTCTAGAATTCCTGCCAGGAGAAATAGTAAAGATCATTTCTCCTTTGCTCTTCCCTTCCTGATCAACTGATGAGAAACTTTTGACTCTCTCTTTTAGGGTTGGTGATGAGGTAACTCACATCCGTATCCAGAATACTGGGGATTACTATGACCTCTACGGAGGAGAGAAATTTGCTACTTTATCAGAACTGGTGGAATATTATACACAGCAACAGGGATCCCTGCAGGATAAAGATGGAACCATCATAGACTTGAGGTATCCTCTCAACTGCTCTGACCCCACAACAGAAAGGTATGAGGAAAGCACAGCTGCTTCTACCTATAGCTGCATACCCATCTTGACTTTCCTTTCCATGCTGAGCTTCAATTGAGAGGGCTCACACATTATATTTATGTCTTTTATCATTTGTTCATACGTATCTCTGCTGTGGATCTATATAGATATAACTGTACGTTATGTGCGATATATTTATTGATTATTTATTTGCATGCATTGTCTGAATAGTCATCTAGGAGGGATGGTGTAGTGAATGCTGCAGTGGGTGGGAATTCTTAGGTTCCTTCCATGATTCCTTAAGCTCCTATAGGGTTTTCTGAATGATAGTCTAAATGCTTTTGACCCTACAAAGACATTCCTTTATCTGGAGCATATGAAAGATTGTTATGTGTTACTCCTAATTTGCACAGCAAGCAAGCTCTATTCTCTATGTTTCCACTTAAAAAAGCAAAACAAAGCAGGTAAGAAGATAATTTAAAAGAGTGTTAAAAATGCCACTGACATTTAAGATTATGAAAATAACCAATATCTACAACTCAGCTTGAATGTAGATTTCTTCTTCTTAAAGAGGTCTTTCTCAGACAAGATGTTAAATAAAGTCAAACATTGTGCCTGTGTTTGTGCGCACATGTACGCATGCCCTATTCTAGTCATGCAGTTGCCTTTTAGTTGAAGACTAATGGACTCCAGAAAGAGGTAGCAGATGTTTACAAGGCCATGTCGAGTTATACCTAATACTGTCCTGGGGCTGCTGAGAAGAAAGAGCAATCATTAATTGCATAGCTTGAAATATAGAGAGATATATTCAATTTTTGGACTGAAAGATTTTAAGCCTAAGCATGTGGTGAATCTTGCACGAATGGGTCACTTAAATATTGCTCATAAAATAATGGCTGCTTCTCTACGCAGAAATAATCTTTGGTGCATATTCAGTAGGGAATGCATAGCACTGAACTGTCTGGAAAAGTTACTACGTCTGCATAAGCCATTATGCATATAAATAGTGCAGAGATATTTTTTTAAAAAATTTAAATAATATATAAATAATAAAGAAGAAATGCTAATGAGAATTTTAAAGATACTGGAAATAGTTCCTTTATTAAAAGGAAAGGAACTAGGAAGAAATCAGCATGATCTAATAGGGCAATTGTAAGGAAATTCTCAAAATGAAAAGAAGAAAGGAGACACAGAGTCCCAAAAAGTAATTAGCCACATGTGGGCAGGGTGTCTTGTTCCTGACTTTTGCTGCTATACAGTTGTGGGATGCTGAGCCAAAGGGTTGGCTAAAATTTTCTCTAACGCTGACATTCTTTAGCTGCAGCTATGTTTCTTCATTTCCCATATAACTCCAGTCTCCCTCATTATTAATGACTCTGGATCTCTTGTGGAAGCTTCCGAAATCTAAAAAGGCTTATGTTCCACTTATCCAGCAACAGATATACTTTATATGCTTATATAATATTAATACATATCCATCAGGGCATACCACTGTGCTTTCATTCCACTCACACCTACAAATGAACTGCACCATTGCTTAAGTAGAAAACCTCTTCAGGCCCACTTACAAACAGGATGATTTTATTCATGTACAAAAGAGTACATGGTCCAGTATGCTATTCCCAGGCCTCCTTGTGGACGTCTGTGGGGCAGGACTTCTCTCAGTGCCTGCTTTCTGACAATGTCAGGAGGACCCTGGAAAATCAAGCATTCACTCAAGTGGAAAGAATCCACAGATCCTGAGTATTTCTGAATGGAGATATGGTGTAGTTCTTTTCATAACACCTGAAAAAAGCTAATCAATGTTTAGAAGTATATAAATAAATGTGTCCTACTGTATATAATGTATGCTTACATGTCCTTTGTTCTTTTACTATGGGGTCTAATGAATGATTAACTTTCCTCTCAGCATTGTTCCCCTTTTACTTTTCGAGCTTTCTTAAGCTGAGAGATTCCCTAAGTCCTAAGACAGTAGGTTATAGAGCACATACTACATTTTGTCATGTGATGTTTCAATATTGGTGTGACTTACATTTGGAAATGAGATTTCTTTTGTTTCACTGATTTGTTATTTTGGGCACATTGTTAAAATGCAAAGATTATGGTGTCAATAAGAAGCAGGTATCAAGCAAATCATTTGTCCACGGTCAAACTTTCTATTTTCACAGGTATATTTCATATTTCTTCTTTTGTTGCAAGCTTGGAAGCCTTATGATGGCATCAACCTTTCTGGAAATTTGTTTGTCATTATGATGCCCTATGACTCTTTGTTTTCTTACTGCCACCCATCTAGAAATTGTATTAAAATGTGTGGCTTTTGTTCATGTTGGTCATGGACAGTTCCAGCCCTCTGATTCTATGTTCTATGGTATGTTAAGCCATTCATGAGACAGGGCTGGGTTTTTTGTCCTGTTCCAGAACAAACTGCTGTGCCCTTGAAAAGAATGAGTTTATTTATCCTCTCTAGGTCTCTGTGTGCAGGCCTGCTCGCATCCAAAGGCAGCAGTTGGCCAGGGAGCTTGCTGCTTCCTCCCTTGCGGTTGGAAAGTTCTGTCCTCCAGGCTCTTACGAAAACTCAGCCTCCCTCCCCACCAACCACCCAAGATTTTCCATCACGTGGCTTCCCCTCCGCTTGGTCCACTGAGTTTAACTGTTTCCTCTCTGAGGGGGAAAGAGGCTCACTTAGCAAATGATAGCTTGGTTAATTTCCTACCCAGCAGTTCCATAGTTTGGAACATCTTTTGGAACGGAGGTATTTGTCAAGATATAGCTTCCACCTTCCCTCATCATTGCTGGTTGAGGTTGCTGGGACTTGTAGTTTAGCCTCTTCTGCAGAAGCACAGATTCCCTCCTTCTATTTAAAAAAAAGATTCTAAAACAAAGGCAGTGTGATGTCTAAAATTCCCCACACTAATAAAAACTTCAGCGATTGCATTTATTGTATTATTCTCTTCAACGAAATTCATTTCATATGACCCTAATCAGGTGTACATGAACTATAGACCAGTGAGTTAAATTTGTAGCCTAATGAGTGCATTAAATGACCATTTATCAAACTCTGGTTAGGCTATCAGGATTATTCACAAATATGTATAGGATTGATCTAATCTCTCAATTTTTTAACAATATGATTTTCGTATAAGAGTATAATTTGAGACGCAATTTGGTCTAGTGGGTGAAGGCATCAGGCTAGAAAGCAGGAGAATGTGAGTTCTAGTCCTGCTTTAGCCATGAAAACCAACTGGGTGATTAACTAGTCATTCTCTCTCAGTCCATCCTACCTCACAAGGTTGTTGTGGGAAAAATAGGAGGAAGTGTGTTGGATATGTTCACCAACTTGAGTTATTTGTAAAAGTAAAAAAGGCAGAATATAACTAAACACACAAACAAGCAGGCTGTGAGAAACTATTCTCTTAATACTATCCAGTGTTTATTCTTCTTTATGTTAGGGTCTCCACAGTCCATCTCCTAACTGTAGAAGTGAAAAATATAAATAATGTGATAATCTCTGACTTGCTCTACTGTTTCTTTGGAAAGCTAATTGAAATAATGGATGTAAACTCAACATGTTAATTGTAAACCTCCATCCACAACAATTACTTTTTCCTCAACAGAAAGTGGCAAACATTACAATGTGATTCTAGATTGTCATATTTCAGTAGTTCAGGCTAGTAAACATAACCTCTCTGAGAACCCCTCCCAATTTCATGACTCCTGCATCTTGCCTTGCCTCTGATTGTTTTGCTTCCCACTCCGATCCAGCCCAAGAACTCTGTATTTAGAAATCAAAACCGATTTCTTCATTGTGTAAGGATCATGCAAAAATAAAATAGAAGGCATTAAATTGCTGTGGCCTTCATAAATGCTGTTACTCATATTGCAAGTTAGTGATATCAGCTTAAAATATTCAAAATCACTAACAAAAATAATTGAAAGCAGTATTTAAAAATAAACCTGTTCTTTAAAACCAGTATTAAATGTAATATATGCAGCTAAAACCTGAGTCCAGAAAGGTTGGACTCTGAACCAATTAGAAAATGAACTAAATAGAACTGGGCAAAACTGTGAAGTTAAGAACCAGAGGAGGAAGAAGAAAGTGGTTATCAAGAAGACTCACTTTGGATGGATACCAAACTTCCAGCTTTTTATATAGACTAGGCAGAGTTTTTCAGGAGGAAATAATCTTCTAAATAAATCGACTCCAATTTGCTTAGTACCTTTGATGATATCCATAAGTACATTGTAAATCAACGTGGCATGAATAAGAGCAGTTATAAATTCCTGATCTTTTAGAGCCTGTAAAATCATAATTGTCGTATTGTGGATTGTCTGAAGCATCTGGAGCCTTGCCAGGTCAACATGCTGCAGAAATGACCACAGTTGGGGTAACAGTTTAAGAACAGTATTCAATTATGTGTTTATTTATAAATTTCAACATTTCCTATAATGCCTTTGAAAAGAGTGGAATAATTGCAAGATGACAAAAACAACAATATAATTTCAGCTGGGAAGCAGGGTGGGGAGCTAGTTATTTTAGAACAATCTAGAAAGTATATTGAAATCAGTTTTTCATTTCCTATTGTAATAATACATTACAATTAAAAGACCATTAAAAGCAAATGTTTCATTAGCATATTTGATATCTAATTAATCAAGATATGTGTTGGCAGTTGACAAATTACTTTGTAAAACCTATTGTACAATTTAAAAAATTAAAGATTTAAGACTTTTTTTACTCGAACTGAGAATAAGATACACAGTATGTGAAATATATCTTATTTCATGTCATATGAAATAGCACCTTTCTAGCAAAACATGTGCAATTACTCAAGTAAAGATATGCTCCATTAAGACAAAGAAAAGGGTCTTAATATAGGTAAATGGTAGCAGTTAGAAAAATTAGACTGATCCATTACTCTTATAAGTTCCACAATTTCAGAGTCTGAGATGATCTGTGGAATCGGTTATTGAATGAAAAATGTCCATTTAGGAGACAGACATTTTTATGCAAGTTTTGTTTTGCCTCCTTCCAAGTTTTAACACTTAGTTTTGGAAGAAATACAATAATAGCTACATATAATAGCTTTATCAGATTGTGACATTATTTATGTAATCAGAAAAGTGCACGCCTTACTGTGGTGTTAAAGAATAATGACTTATTACTATTTATAATCTGGAAGAAAAATAAGCGCCAATAGTGGATTCAGAAAATGCTGTTGAGAAAACCACATTTCAAGATTTCAGCTCATCTCCTAGAAGGATATTGCAAGAAAATTAAAACCTGTTTTACAAAGTTGTTATTTTTCCAGATGAAGAACTCTTGAGGTGGAATTCTGTAATCAGGGGAATGGCTTGAAGGTTTTAGGTGGCACTGAGTCACTTGTATTTTATTAAGAAATAAAATTAATAACATTTTATATAGAGAGCGAGCAGTTGAAGAGTCAGCAACGTTCAGCACTGACCTGACAAACATAGGTCCCACATAGCAGCATTAGCTTTGATTTGGGAAACCACCCATTCAACTCTTATTTTGGCCACGAATGTGCAGTTGAGAGCCTTGGGCTAGTCATGGCTGTGAGGTACCAGGGCAACTTTAGTTGGGAACACAAGCAGGATGTCTCAGTCATAAAACTTCCTCCTTTTTCTCACTGCCCCGCTACCCGAGATGCTGCGATCCTCACTGAGTTTGAGATGTGCCCTCCTAGCTGAGATTCATTTGATGCTTCTTACTTTCTACGTCTGTAGCGTTATATTCTTCCCTGCCCCCTGGCTTTACTTCAGTTTATTCTGCTTTTTTCCTGTTTAGCATTTTAGATCATGTTCTATTTGTATGGATTTACTTTTTATATTATGAACTATCCAGGTGTAACTTTTATGAGGGATGCTAGTTCTGTGAATTAAGACAGGATTGTATAGGGTTCTTGTTTAGTGGGCCACATATTTTTTTTGATCAGCATCAGATTTTAATATGCTGGCTAAATCAACACAGCCAGGTTGCTTCAAAGTAGCAAGTCACTCTCTCTCTCTCTCTCTCTCTCTCTCTCTCTCTCTCTCTCTCTCTCTCTCTCTCTCTCTCTCTGTGTGTGTGTGTGTGTGTGTGTGTGTGTGTGTGTGTTTCACAGAAAGAAATCACTCAGGCAGTTAATTATGTTTTTGCAAATGGAAATAAATCAGAAAGTAACTAAATGTCGGTGAATATGGTAACACACTGTACTTTTTCTTTAAATATGGCCAAAAGCCTATTTAAACCAGTTGAGGTTGCTTTGGGGATAAGGACATTAATTAAGAATATTAGTTTTCTAATAGGGTGACAGAAGTCAATTCTGTGTTTCATAAACACCTGTGCTTCTGGATGATCCATTTTTTTTTTGCAGCTCTACTGTTCTATGTACCAGCTGGTGTATCATAAAGAATTTGAACAGTGCATACTTTCCCAGGACAACATAAAGCTGAAAGCTGTAGCAAAGAACACAGTTATTTAATTTATTTATAAACCAAAAACAAAAGTAAAATAATAGGTAAAAATAAATATGAAAGTTTAGATTGCTCTGTCAATGGTCTTCTATATAAAAGACAGCTGAGCCAAATTTAGCTTGCGTTGAACATATCCGAGATGCATTTTCTGTTTCTGACCTAGCAGGTATATATCAATGAGTGGTAGTAATAAATCATTTTGCAGAATGGACAACTGAAGGATATAACCTCCTCTTCCATTTCTTCTAATGTACCTGGACACATTTATTGTCTTCCAGTACTAACATATTTTCCATCCCACGTATTCAATATGCCTCCAATGCCTACTGTGAATAACGTTTATCAGGTGGTAGAGGTGAAAGTTCTCTTGTTAATGTCACATTTAAGTGGGAAAAGATTAAAGTTCATGTCTGTTTGAAAGCCAATAATCAATACTCAACACTCGGCAACTGGGTTGCATTTATAACCATTTGCAACGTCCCTTGGTCTGGTGATCACGATTTACAACATTTTACATTGTTTACTTTTGGTTTTCAACAAAAATGCCCCATAGTGAACAATGGGTCTGCTTAACAACCACAGTGTTTGCTTAATAACTGCCACAAAAAGGATTCTTAAAATCAGATCAGTGACCAGGCTTCATTACAGTTGTAAGTCAAGGACTATCATAATTTGTGTAATTAAGAGAAGAAGAAAAATCCCCTCCATAAGAGGATTTTCCCCCATTTTTTTGCCAGTCAATGATGCTATATACTAATCTGATTTTGGGTTTCATATGTGAGACAATAAGGTTCACTGAGAAGAATGTTGATTTTTTCCTTCATTCCAAATGGTCATCGTCATCTGAAAAAAGCCCTATTATTAATCATGGAGTGTGCAACAGAATGACAAAATTCATATTTGTTTTCCTTTTGTTGCAAAGTTGGTATGTAATTCATTGGGGCTCATTACATAAATTCCTAAGCACTTTAATTTCAGAGAAAGATCCAACATTTTCATTTTGCAGATACATTTCATGCTCAGAGAATGTTTATGTAATCTACAGTCAGGTATGCACTGACACTGAATGAAGTTAGGGGAAATATAAAAAGGGTTGTAAATTTTAGAATTTGGTCTGACATTTGGTAGCTGACTAAATGGAAATCCAATGTCATAGAATCAGATGAAGTAACCCAACTTTGTTTGCAGCACATCTGTATTGGCCAGCAGCCCCCAGCCTTTTGGGCACCAGGGACCAGTTCCGTGGAGAGGGTTTTCCGCGGACTGAAGGGGGCGTGGTTTTGCGTGCTGCCTGCATCCCGTGGATGGGGCTTCACTTGTTTGTGTGGTCCAGTTTCTGGCATGCTGTGGACGAGTGCAGGTCCATGGATTGGGGGTTGGGAGACCCCCTAGTATTGGTAGAAGAACCCAACAAGGTGAAATTGGAGTTTTCTCCTCCTATTCCTTACATAGCTATTGTGTCATGACAACTAAATTTATTGCTGAAAGGCGATTGACAGTCATGCCATTACATGATAAGTTTTACCTGTGATATTTCCAGAAACCCAGGAAAGGAAGACTCAGAGGACATTTGACTTGGGAACGGAACACACCCACACCCACACCCAGACACATACATTCCTGGGTTATTTATTCCATTGGGTAAAGTTGCCTGTTTGCCTGGCAAGATTTTGTATGAACAAGTTTTCTTGATTACCTTTGCATAGACCTGGTAAACATGGTTTGGGGGATGCTGGCCTCAGCAGCTCATCCACAGTGAGGGAACAGATTTACCTCATGTTGTGCTAAGAGCTAGTGAGATATTATATAGGAAATTGCTAGAATGCTGCTTCCCATGTGCTGACTAAATGTTAACAATCTTATGTATTAGTACCATTTGCTACTGCCTTTAAAATAATTTTCAATATTGTAACTGAAAATTTAACCTTTTAAAACATTTTAATATATAATTCTGTTAAAGTTTTTGTTTGGTTTTTGTAGCCCATCTGGCTAATTCTAGGCTGAGATCAAGATCTCTGGAAAATCTTGAGATACTGAGATACAATGCAGGTAGTACTCAACTTAACAACCATTCATTTAGTGACCATTCAAAGTTACAACAGCACTGAAAAAAGTGGCTCATGACCGGCTTTCACACTTAACGTTTGTTGCAGCAGGGTCATGTGATCAGAATCCAGGCTCTTGGCAAGTAGCATGTATTTATGACGGTTGAACTGTTCCAGGGTCATGTGATCACCACTGGTAACCTTCCCAGCCAGCTTCTGACAAACAAAGTCAATAAGGGGGGGAAGCCAGATTCACTTAATGATCGCATGATTCACTTAGCAACCACAATGTATTTGCTTAACTACTGTGGCAAAAAAGGTTGTAAAATGGGGCAAAACTCACTTAACACTTGCTTAGTAATGGAAACTTTGGGTTCAGTTATGGTCGCAAGTCATAATGCCCTACAAAATGTAGGAAAATCCTATTGGAGAGCTTTTTCCTCACTTTTAAACTGAGGTGATTTTTTTTTATGAACTGGATCTCTGCCATTATCTACATCACCCCAAAACTAGCTTTGAGTAGATCATATTGTTTTATTTTCTCCATGTAGTTTATGATGTCCTTAACACTTGCTGCCTTGATTCCTTTTCCCATAATAAAAGGTTTTTCTGTTTTTTTCAGACAGGCTGTTTTTCATTTTTTAATTTACTGAGATTTGGGTAAAAATATTAGGATGACTTTACTGAATGCTAAATGGTAAAGCAGACAACAACGTATATAGAACAAAAACAAAACCATCCTTATTAATCAACATTTTAAAATCTATACGTGCACATTTATCTTATCAGGGAGGAAAATAATCAGTACAAATAAGAATTATGGCTAGATTTGTTTCACTGTTTACATAAAACAAAGCTAAAACAAAACTTAACATCTTTATGTTGATTCATGTAGCTTTGCTAAGAATTGTTTTTAATCTCTGTTCCTTCTTGGTCATGATCCAAATTTTCCATTAGCCTAATTACATTCCAGTCACTTTTATTCTTTTTAACCATTCTAGAAATCGGTTGTTTATTTAACCTCTCTTTTTCCTCAGGTGGTACCATGGACATCTTTCTGGTCCAGCAGCTGAGGCTTTACTCCAAGCCAAGACTGCACCGTGGACCTTCTTAGTGCGTGAGAGCCTTAGCAAGCCTGGTGATTTTGTGCTGTCTGTCTTGACTGACCAGCCTAAACCTAGGACTGATGTTACTGGAGCCCACAGCCAAGAACGACTTAAAGTTACCCATATCAAGATTATGTGTGAGGTGAGAAGGTGGGAGAGAAGGTAAAGGAGGAGATAGAGTCGACTTCAGTCCCTGCAAGATGATATACAAACCATTTTCACCTTCTTACATGGTTTCAGATGACTATCCAATCAGGAACCTGTGACCCTTAACATTTTATAAATTGATTTACAATATTTCACATTTGCACCCATGCAATATATCTTTATCAATGAAAAGTTATTTGCACTTTAAACAAAAAAAAGGGATCAGGTTCTCAAAAAAACCTTGTTTGGCCATAGAAGATGACAAAGATAGCTGTAGTCGAGTCTCCTTGAGATTCAGGAGCTGGATCCTCATGTGAACCAAGATGTGGGCCTGGTGAAGTAGAGAAGGAATGTGACTTTTCCTTAGACAGGGGAGAAACTAATACCTGCTAGATCAAGCAAAGAGCTTGACTATGTCTCTGGGTTTCATCTGTGCTCAAATGGAAGCCGCTGAATCTATAGTATACCGCAAATGGCGCCTCACAGTCAAAACAGAAAATAGCTTTTCTTAATACTGCCCCCACAGCTGAGATTTTATTTATTCATCTGGAGACCCTGAGGAGGTGGTTAAAAGTCTAAAACTTCTGGTGAAACCTGAAGATTTCACTTCTCTAGACATACTTCATTGCTGTCAGGCCCCAAACCAAGAATGGGAAGTGATTATTCTTCCAAGCTGAGATCTTTATTGTTTAACGCCTATAGACAAAATCTTGCCAGACTAAGGATTCTGTTATCTCAATCCACTATATATTCTATTAACTATTAGGGAGAGGCTTTCCTTAAGAGCCCTCCAGATTCAACAGTTTAGTGTCCCAGAAGAGAGCTATTAAACAGAGAGCAATCATATTAACTGTTCATTAGTTATACTTGATCTCTACTTAGAGAATTTAGAAGCCTGGTTTCTTACCTCCAGGTAGAGAGGCACATTGGTTTATCAGCCAAAGCTGATAAAGTGCTCCTTGCTATTGATCTTGTGAGGATGTCCAATATCATCTGCAGATTCAAGGTTGCCCAGACTTCCCTTAAGTATGAGTGCAATGAAATCCAGAACATGCATATTTTTTTCCAGATTCTGAAATGTAGCTCCTAGAATCATTAACACCTCTATCCGGTCTATGTCAAATTCCACCAGCACCACCCCATTCGTTGTAATCTGGAGACATCTGAACCCCCCAAATTGCAGAACAGGAATGGTATAATTGAGCAACAAAATAACAGAGTTGGAAGGGACCTTGGAGGTCTTCTAGTCCAACCCCTTGCTCAGGCAGGTTATAACCCTATAACATTTCAGACAAATGGCTGTCAAATCTCTTCTTAAAACCTCCAGTGTTGGAATACTCACAACTTCTGGGGCAAGTCGTTTCTAACTCTCAAGAAATTTCTCCTTAGTTCTAGGTTGCTTCTCTCCTTGATTAGTTTCCATCCATTGCTTCTTGTCCTGCCTTCAAGTGCTTTTTGAGAATAGGTTGACACTCTCTTCTTTGTGGCAGCCCCTGAGATATAAGTACTACATTAATAATGATAACTAGCTCCAGACTTGCAAATCATCCTTCTTAGTGGTTTTATATAGATGTTAAGTAACACAGGAGACAAGAAAGAACTTTGGAATCTTTCATTATTATTTTTCAGTAGTGTCTGGAGAAAAAGGGATAAGCAATATCATTAAAGGTAAAGGTAAAGGTTCCCCCGCACATGCGTGCTAGTCGTTTCCAACTCTAGGGGCCGGTGCTCATCTCCGTTTCAAAGCCGAAGAGCCAGCGCTTGTCCGAGGACGTCTCCGTGGTCATGTGGCCGGCATGACTAGACGCCAAAGGCGCACGGAACACTGTTACCTTCCCACCGTAGTGGTCCCTATTTTTCTACTTGCATTTTTACGTGCTTTCGAACTGCTAGGTGGGCAGAAGCTGGGACGAGTAACAGGCGCTCACTCTGCTACGCGGCACTCGGGATTCAACCCGCCAAAACTAAGAGCTTTATTTTCTAGAAAAGAAAACTTTGATGTGTGTTTGGCTTAGGTTTGATTAAATCTCAGGAGAGGTTGGATAAACAAAGGAACAATATGAAGATTAGGCCCTAAGGGAGAATAGCTTGGAAAGAAATTGGCTCTTTGTCTTGAGGACACACAAAATAAAAGCAACCCTAACCTAGTACCTCCCTCTAATATCCACTGCTCATAGAAATCTGGATTAGATTATATTTTTCCTGGGCCCTGGATGATTTCACCCCAGAACTTGGAGTGGGCTTAGGATTCCTTCTTTTCCTTCCCAACAACCAGCTGCTGCTTCTGAGAAAATTCAAAGAATAAAAGTCTTTTGCCTTTCTATTTAGACTCAAAGGGAAGGAAGTTATCCCTTTGCTCAAAGACTGGTCTTCATTAGTCTACATTAGGCTTTCCTTAGTGGCCGGGATGGGAGAAGCCCCTGTGGTTTCACCTAACAGGGATATTGAAAAGCTTGCTGTGTTAGAGGTGCCTATCAACAAAAAATTAAAAATCAAGCAACAGAAGAACAAAGGAGAAATTTCAAGAGCTATTTAAAACATTTAAAAGGACTCTGTGCAGAGTCAGTTTGTGGAAGCAAAGATCTCATCCTCAAAATGAAAGTGAAAGCTGTCCCTTGTAGAAGGCATGCATGACTGTTCAGAGGTTGTCCCAGACATGCTCTGTATGGAATTTATTAGATTGTAAACAAGGTAGGTGTTGTGTATGCCACCTCCACAGCTGGTGGCATGGGTCAGGCGACCTGATTGGTCTACCTGTCCGGCGGGAAAAGTAGGACACCGGGTTGAGTGTCACCTGTCTGGCGGGAAAATAGAGCCAGCGGATTGGCTGACTGCGGGGATCTGGTAAAGCTATAAGAGGGCACCTGGGGGAAAAGATCAGCAGTTCCATCTTGTATTCAATAAAGAGTTAAACCCTGACTGTTGTCTCCTGGTCATTACACATGGCACCCACTACAGAACAGTATCCACAGGTACCTTTGTCTGGATGGATGCCTTTTGAAGCTGCTGTACCAAGCCTTTGGTTTCCCTTTGGAATGCTTTGCAGAGCCCAACAAAAATTAATCTTAAGAAGAGACCAATATTTTAATTATCCACTATTTTGTCTAAAAATACATTTGCATAAAGAGATGATAACATTAGTGATTCACAACCAGAGACAATATGCGAATAAAATAGTATTTAATTGTTTTAATTAAATTAATTATGATTAGCTTTCCACAGGATCAAAAAGATAATAGCTCAGTAAAAAAATAAAATATGGGTTAAGATTAAGTATGTGTATACATAGGCACAAAGGCAGATACATATATGAGGGACTAGACTAATAATGCTTTTTGTTTTCTCCATTTTTCTAGAAAGGGCAGTACACAATTGGGGGTACCGAAAGATTCCTCAGTTTGACTGACTTAGTGGAACATTTTAAAAAGACAGGAATTGAGGAGGCATCTGGATATTATGTGTATTTGAGACAGGTAAATAAACTATTACTTATGGAACATCTCTGCATTGTTCAAAAGGTAATTTTATTAGGTTGTCTAATACAGTTTATAGAAAGTGATATAGATGTGTAAATTCAGGCATTATGTATTGTGTGTGTGTAAATGTCATATTATTTAGCATCAACAATATTATTTAACATTCTCAAAATTAAAGACAATCACAAAACCAATTGTGCTTATAAGATGTGGGTATACAAGGTGAATTAATGAACTCTAAACCACTACTGAAATTTAGCATCAGATAAATCTTAACTTTATGTCCTTGATAATTTTCATTCATCAACTTCTTTTCTCAGATACTAATTTTGCTTTGATAGTTAGCCTTAACAGAGAAACAAGTTAGATTTGCACAAAAATAAGATAGTAATATGATGTGTTTGATTTTGGCTTTGTATGTTCTACACAATCAGTCATTGTGGTTTATGGTTTAGTAGGATTTAGTAGGATTTATGGGCCTACTCATAGTAACTTATTCAATAAAACATGACTAAAGAAGACTATACTTAGGTAAGGTAAGGTTAAACATGTAAGGTTAAACCTAGATTCTTTTGCCAAGTAGTCAAAATTTGGAACAAAATTCATATGATGTCTTAGTTGGTATGTCCAATTATAATATGTCCATTTCCCCAAAGTCTCTTTATCTGCCTCTGGTTTTCAATGGTCCTTGCAATCTTGGTCTGTCTGCACATTTGTCACATTTGCAAACAAAGTTTGGGGGTGGCTGCAACTATGGATCGTATTTAGTTTCTAAGGAAGTTACAGACCATCTACAGGCCTCAGAGATATTCTTGGAAATATAACTTATCCCAAAGCTAATCCTTTGCCTACAACCTGCTAGTTTCTTAGAATTATTTGTTTTATAAATTTAAGAAAAGATCCAAAAACATTAAATTAGGGTGGAGTAGGCATCTGACCAGTGGCAAGTGAAATTGATAAGGAAAATATTGATGGGCACCTTGGTGCTCTTACTTGCAAGTCTCTGTCTCAACATTCCTTTTTCCCCCCTCTCTTTTTTCATTTCATTCTCTCATTCCCTCTCCAAGCCTTTCAATGCCACTCGAGTGAACGCAGCTGACATTGAAAACAGAGTGGAAATGCTCAAAAGGAGGAGTCAAGCAGAAGAGGCAAACAAAGGTGGTTTCTGGGAGGAGTTTGATGTGAGTAGAGTTTTCTGCAGTGAATTATTCCTTGTGTTTTAGCCTCTAGATCAGGGGTGTCAAACTCAATTTCATTGAGGGCCGCATCAGCATTGCGGTTGCCCTCAGGGGGCCAGGTGGGTATGGCCTGGGTGGACGTGGCCTACTGGGTGGGCGTGTCTAGAGTGCATATGGCCTACTGGGTGGGCGTGTCCAGCTCTACATCATATGCATCAAGGGTGCCTATAGGGGCCTGGGCAGGAGAGGGACAGATCTGAAGGTCTCTGGCAGGAGGGTCTCTGGGCCAAAGCCAAGGCAGAGGGGGCCGTTCCCTCACTGTTTCCAGGATGGCTTCGCGGGCCGCATGAAACCACTTCGCGGGCCGAATCCGGCATGTCTGCTCTAGATTCAATGCTACAATCCAAAGATCCATACACTATTTCTGGAGCCTCTAGGAGCCCCAATGAACGTGAATACAGGGAGCTGTAATTCAGCAACATCTGAAAGTCAGAATTTCCTTACCCA
Source organism: Vipera berus (assembly GCF_964194415.1). Classification (NCBI taxonomy): domain Eukaryota; kingdom Metazoa; phylum Chordata; class Lepidosauria; order Squamata; family Viperidae; genus Vipera; species Vipera berus. The sequence goes on from NC_138203.1 coordinate 105,299,283, forward strand.
CATTAGGATTAGGATTCAGACCAATGGGGTCTCAAGCAGAAATTCATTTCCTTATCAGAGAAACCATTAGTCTCCATACTTTCCTGATGTGAGGTGGCCTTAGCCAACAGGGATGTAATCAATAGTCATACAGTAATTGTGAAATTCAACACATCCATTAACTGAACAATTTAAGTATTTGAGGATTTATTTTTCCCCATCTCTTTTTAAAATATAGATGTGCTTTTAGCTATCAGCTACATTTGCATTATTAAAACCTCTCTTCATTTCTTCCTTCAGAGCCTGCAGAAACAAGAGACGAAGAACTTGTATGATCGACACGAGGGTCAAAGACCAGAAAATAAGAGCAAGAATCGCTATAAGAATATCTTGCCCTGTGAGTCTGGAGTTCAAGCTTGCTTAGCCTGTGCATATAACATAATCGGATAACAAAGATATAAATACTCGTCTGCCTGCAGTTGAAATATTACAAGTGTATCTCTGTTTTTCAAAAAAGAAAAGGAAAGGAAAGGAAAAACACAGTTCCTTAAAAATATACTGTTTAGCTTAAAAGCAAAAGTCTGGTTAGCATTTTATTGGATGTTACACAACCTTTCATAGATCTATTGACTTATGAACTAGCTTTTCTCTTTATGGCTAGTCAAGTTGAATTTCTTCCAGCTTGGATGCCCAAATATTCAAAGGATTTTTTTTCAATTAGAGCAATTTGGGGTAATTAGCAAAGATATTTAATTTTCTATAAAATTTGAGTTGAGAATGAAAAAATGCTCCATATCAGAATAAAATAATATAAAACTAGCAAATACCTTTAAATGATTAAAACAAGGCTATGTATTAAAATCTAAAACAAGAAGATAAATGTGAGAAAATAATAGAAGGTGACTAAAACTAGAGAGGGAGGAGCAATAACGCAATTCAAGCACTTTGAGTTTCTTCCATGGGGTTGGTGAGTAACCAGTTTCTCATGAGAGTAATTCCCACCAGCCTCTCCTTCCCAGTAATATGGTTCTCCAGTTTCCTCCCATCCCTTCAACTCTGAAGTCACCAGAATATGGTGGCTGCAATGGCTTTCTTTGGTATACCAGCTTTGTTTAACTGCTATTCTTTCTCCTCACTGCCAAGCAAGACCCTCTGAGGGTTTTTCTTTTCTATTTTCTCTCTTTCTCTCTCTCTCTCCCTGGGTGTAGAAGGAAAGGCACAATTACCTCTGTTTTTTTCTGCAGGATATTAGAATCTCCTTGAAAAGAAAGAAGTAGACAGGGGTGTCAAACTCAATTTCATCGAGGGCCGCATCAGCATTGCGCTTGCCCTCAGGGGGCCGGGTGGGTATGGCCAGGGTGGGCGTGGCCTACTGGGTGGGCGTGGCTAGAGTGCGTATGGCCTACTGGGTGGGCGTGGCCAACTCTACATCGTTCGCATCAAGGGTACCTATGGGGGCCTGGGCAGGAGTGGGACAGATCTGAGGGTTTCTGGCAGAAGGAGGGTCTCTGGGCCAGGGCCAAGGCAGTGGGGGCTGTTCCCTCACTGTTTCCAGGATGGCTTTGCGGGCCGCATGAAACCACTTCGCGGGCCGGATCTGGCCCCCCGGGCCTTGTGTTAGACATGTCTGAAGTAGAGGAATGAAAGAATAAAACCTTGCATTCCGATTAAGTAGTGTTATTGAAGTCAGAGAATTTGCCAGCGGTACTTTGGAAATAAGAATTTCAGTCCTGTGTTTTCAGATGCTTCAGATGGGTCATAGGAAATAAAAGCTACCATTTGTATCTAGAAAATTTACTAAAGTGTGATTCTTCAGTGACATGTTGCTTGTCTGATGTTCCAGTTGACCACTCCAGAGTCATTCTTCAAGACAGAGATGTGAATCTTCCTGGAGCGGATTATATCAATGCCAACTACATCAAAGTAAGGATTAGTTTACACTGTAATACCTAGAGAAAAGAAGGGATGGGATGGATTTATTCCTTGAGGATTTTTTTTTTAAATCTCATCTCTTTATTCCTTGGCAGAATGAGCTATTCGGTCCGGAGGAATGCAGTAAAACCTATATTGCCAGCCAAGGTTGCCTGGAGGCCACCATTAATGATTTCTGGCAGATGGTATGGCAAGAAAATTCACGCATCATTGTGATGACCACTCGGGAAGTGGAGAAAGGAAGGGTAAGTAGATAGATAGATAGATAGATAGATAGATAGATAGATAGATAGATAGATAGATAGATAGATAGACAGACAGACAGACAGACAGACAGACAGACAGACAGACAGACAGACAGATAGAGTGAGAGAGAGAGAGAGAGTGAGAGAGTGAGAGAGTGAGAGTGAGAGTGAGAAAGAGAGAGAAGGAGATGTTGCTATCTCCAAAATATGACCTCAGCATAAACTATCTGTGCTGATGAGAGAAATTCAGGGAGAGGACCAAAAAGGACAGAGATATGGACTTACTAAAATCACTTTGGCTACCCCAAAAACTGCTCCAAAGTTGCACTTAAGGAGGAACCTGTAAACTTGTTTAATTGCTTTTAATGAAGGTTTAAATTTAAATAAAGTTCCCATGGTGCTCTTCCAGTCCCTCTCCCTTATCTTTTTCTGGTTTCCTAATAGAATAAATGTGTTCCCTACTGGCCAGACGTAGGAAGCAGCAAACAGTACGGGCCATATATTGTAGAAAATATTGGAGACCGTGAGGCGATGGACTATAAACTCCGGCAACTTCGGCTTTCACCAATCAATAATGTGAGTACCTGAAGCCTCTTAGAGCATTTCCCTCAACCAACCAACTTTGACTCCAAACCTTGGTGGGAACTAAGAAATGAAAAAGAGACAGAAGAATAATACTCTTTGTTTCCGAGCTTGGTCTGTTCATCCTTTGAGCTAGTCTGAATAGGAGTCCTTTTGATAATAATTTCACACAAAAGATCTTGGCTGAATGGACACCTCTTTATTTCCTTCCAGCTGTTGATTGAAAGCCTTCATTCTCAATGGTGTTTGGTATCTCAGTGCAAGCTTTCCTAGAGGTTTGTCCCCCTCCCCCCCCCGCCCAATTGCAAGGGTCAAGTATAGTGACAAATATTTGCTAGAGTTTGGGTCATGGAGGATCCTCATGTAGTCAGCAACTCAGAAGAGCAGGGACATAGCACGAGAAGCCATGCCCACATCCCTAATGGGTCATTTGGAAGAACTCGTAGCTATATCAACAGGGAGATGAGAAGGCTTCATTTTGGGCAGATGCAGCACCCCCTTGGAACCCACGTTTTACTCCTCAAACACCAGTGACAGAATTACTTTGTCTACAGTGTAACATGGCGTTCACTACCGTATCATGTGCTAAGGCTGATGTGAGAATAGTGCAGGGAGGAAAAATAAATACTCCCATGTCTCCATCTCTCTTCCAACCTTAGTAACTTTTCAATAAAAAAAGAACACCACCAGAAAGTGTGTGTGTGTGGGGGGGAGCCCTCTGCTCTGATGGGAGGCATCATTCTTTTTAGCCCGGTTGGACAATGGGGGTAGAAAACCAACTCCAAAGAACATCACTGGGGCCAAGTGCCCTGCTTTTCCTCATTGGAGAATTATATTAAAGAGGAGCGAGAACACGGAAGTTTAAAGGTCTAAAGAAAGCATGTGTGGTTCAGCCATTGCTGACCGGATCTGCTCATTTTTGTGGGTTCATTTGGATGCACAAAGTGGCAGATGGAAATCTAGTGGACAGGGCTAACATGAAGGTGTGTGTAAGTGCAGAAACAGGTAATGCAAAGAAATGGAGTTTGACATTCATCACCTCGCAAACTGGATGAGACAATATAGTAGAGGAGTTGGCAGTTCAGTCTAGAACAGGGCCCCCCAGCCCCCAGCCGGTGGACCAAGGCAAGCCAGCAACTGGTCCGTGCAAACAAGCGAAGCCCCATCCGCAGTATGGAGCCAGCATGCAAAACCACACCTCCTCCAGTCAATGGAGAACCCTTTCCATATTACTGGTCCCTGATGCCCAAAAGGTTTGGGGCTGCTGGTCCAGAGAAGCAGGAAACAGCAGCAGAGAAAACATTGGAAACAGCAGTTTAACGAAAGACCCGATAAGGAGGAAATCTGCTGTAGGTAAAGAACCAGCAAACCCTACTTTCCCTCTCTTGTTGATGATACCTATCCTGGTAATGAAATGTCTGCAGGAAAACAACAGTTTCAGGGAGCATCAAAAACCTAAACACTTCACACTTAAAAGAGCTGCATGGTATTTGTGAAAGAGCTGCACGATCCTTGAAAATAAGGAATATCTTTTCAGGAAAATAGAAAATGATCATTTTAAAAGTAAAAAAACTGAGGCAAAATTGATCTGTGCATGCAAGTGAACAATTGGTTCCATCTTCAGCTTAATACAGGATCAATTTTTCATGATACAAGTCCCAAGTGGATGTTTAAGAGGAGGAAAAGAAACATTTATTCCTCTTCCTTGCATCTTCTAATGTTTAAAAATTGAGCACGCTTCATTCAGAACACTTTGAAACAACTTCATTAAGATTGCAAGTACTCTCCCGTTGCAGAAATATTCTGCCAGATTTTGGGGGAAAGTAGATCTCAAAACACCCTTTTTTATTTATTTGCTTTTTGGCACTTTGTTTGCTCCACAACTAATGAACCAAGCCATTATGATGCCCAATGCATGGAGTCCAAATATACCAAGAGCTGGAACATCAGTTCTTCAATGGGACTTGCAGAGGAAACCTTCTTTGTCCTCATGAAATTTCTGGCTGGCTGGCAGAAAAAGAGAAAAACTCTTCTACTGTCAGTATTGGTAGCTGTCTGTGTGTGTGCGCGTGCGCGTGTGTGCAAGCAGGATGGAAGAGCAGGAGCAGAATAAAAGGATGTGCTTTTGTATTCACATATTAGGATGAGGCTGTGAGAGAGATCTGGCATTACCAATACCTGAGCTGGCCAGACCATGGAGTGCCCAGTGAGCCTGGTGGGGTTCTTAACTTCCTTGACGAAGTCAATCGGATGCAGGAGAGCGTCCCAAGAGCTGGTCCCATCATAGTGCACTGCAGGTGAGTGATCTGCTGCTAATGAGGGCATATTGTGAGATATACCACTGGGCATTTTATTTATCTGGGTTCCAGAAATTTTTTTTAAAAAAGAAGATAAGAATTAATACAAACTAATAAAAGGAAAGAAAAAAGAAACCCAACAGAAAGCTAAAAGTACAAGAAAGAGAAAAAGTAAATAAAAATAAAAAAGAAATAGATACAAAGAAACGATTCCGATCTTTACAGTAGTTAAAGTATAATTATAAATTTACCTCTTTCTCTAAGGCTACAACATCTCTCTCTTCTTTCTGTAATATATCATGGTTAATCATCAAAATTATAACTGACACAATAACAGAGTTGGAAGTGACCCTGGAGGCCTTCCTGACCAGACTCCTACTCAAGCAGGAGACCCTATACCATTTCTGACAAATGGCTGTCCAATCTCTTCTTAAAAACCTCCAGTGACGGAGCACCCACAACTTGTGGATGCAAGCTGTTCCAATGATTAATTGTTCTCACTGTCAGGAAATTTCTCCTTAGTTCTAGGTTGGATCTTTTCTTGATAAGTTTCCATCTGTTGCTTCTTGTCCTGCCCTCAGGTGCTTTGGAGAACAGGTTATCCCCCTTTTCTTTGTGTCAGCCCCTTAGATTTTGGAAGACTACTATCATGTCACCCCTAGTCCTCCTGTTCACTAAATTAGACATACCCAATTCCTGCAACTGCTCTTCATTTGTTTTAGCCTCCAGTTCCATAATCTTCTTTGTTGTTTTTCTCTGCAGTCTTTCTAGAGTCTCAACATATCATACAATCTCCATGTATCATGGTGACCAAAACTGGATGCAGTATCCCAAGTGTGGTCTTACCAAACCAAAGTATTATAAAGTGGTATTAACACTTCACGTGATTTTGGTTCTGTCCCTCTGTTGACATAGTCTAGGACTGTGTTGTCTTTCATTTCTTTTTCTGTTTTCCACAAAAAGTCTATAATAAGTTTCCATCAGTAATAAACTAGATACTGTAGTGTTTTTTCTCTAATCAAAGAAGTTCATTTGGCCTCTCAGCAAAATCCATCATCTTCACCAACCATTCCTTCATTGTAGGTTTTGCCAAATAACGAAAACAAATTCCCATGACTTTTTCCCAACTATCAGACCCAAAGGAAAGGCCTACGGTATGGTTTTGTATCTTAATCTTTGAAATCACCTAAATCAACACGTTTATTTGAATCCCATATTTTCTAACATGTTTTTACATGTTCACCAAGTATGATAAAATGTTCTTTTTTGTTGTTTGCATTTCCAACATCTATTTGAAGTGCTTTTATACATTCTAGAGTCTAGAAAATTTCTCTAGTGTCATATCCCCATGGTACATCATCTTATAAAAATTCTCTTTAAGATTATAACATAGTTAAATTTCACTCCTTTTAACCACATATTTTCCCATTGTGCCATCTGTATATATTATAACCCAAAACTTTAGCCCACTTTATCATATATTCTTTTACTTATTCTTCTTGTTTTAAATATTAATAAAAGTTTATTTATTTTAATAATTGCATGCTCATCATTTGTACACAATTTTATTTCAAACTCTGTCAACTTTCTTGTCTGTTTTAGATCTTTCTAATAACTGTAAATAAAACCATTGGAAACTATGTCCCTCTGCCACCCATTTATTTTGTATAAAGGTAAAGTTAAAGGTTCCCCCGCACATGCGTGCTAGTCGTTTCCAACTCTAGGGGCCGGTGCTCATCTCCGTTTCAAAGCCGAAGGGCCAGCGCTTGTCTGAGGACGTATCCGTGGTCATGTGGCCGGCATGACTAGACGCCAAAGGCGCACGGAACACTGTTACCTTCCCACTGTAGTGGTCCCTATTTTTTTACTTGCATTTTTACGTGCTTTCGAACTGCTAGGTTGGCAGAAGCTGGGACGAGTAACAGGCGCTCACTCTGTTACGCGGCACTCGGGATTTGACCCGCCAAACTGCCGACCTTCTGATTGACAAGCTCAGCGTCCTAACCCACTGAGCCACCGCGTCCCTTTTATTTTGTATACCACTTGACAAATTTCTAGTATCTTATAAGTTAATCATTTGCCTATTATTTCTCATCTATAAAATGCTGAGAACCACAAAGTTTTTTGGGAGTCACAACCTGGATTCCATATTCTCATTAAGGCATATCTAACAAATGATTTTTAAAATCCACAACTTTGACAAATACCCATTTCTCAGGTCATGCCCTCCAACCTCCAGAATCCTTCTATTTTTCAGCAACAATGTAAATTTCTCTCCCAAATGTAAATTAGTCTCCATCTAAAAGAACTGGATTTCCTGTTATAAACTAAATGCATAGGATTATGATCTGAAAGTTTGCTAATATGTCTACTTCAGAAACCTTAGTAGCCAAAATCTTTGAAATCCATATCTATTCTTGAAAAAGACCCATGTCTTTCAGAAAAGTAGGTGTACTCTCTTAAATTACCATTTCTTTTTTGTTTCCATATGTCCACAAGCTAGAATGCTAGAATAAAATAGAATAGAATAGACCTGGAAGGGACCTTGGAGGTCTTCTAGTCCAGCCCCCTGCTCAAGCAGAAGAACCTATACCATCTCAGACAGGTGATTGTCTAGTCTCTTCTTGAAAATCTCCAGTGATGGAGCGCCCACGATCTCTGGGGTAAGCTGTTCCACTGGTTGATTGTCCTCACTGTCAGGAAGTTTCTCCTTAATTCCAAGTTGCTTCTCTCTTTGATCAGTTTCCAACCATTGTTTCTCCTTCCCTCTGGTCCTCTGATGAACAACCTGGCCCCCTCTGTCTTGTGACAGCCCCTCAGATAGTGGAACACTGCTATCATGTCTCCCCTATTTCTTCTTTTCTTTAGCCAAACCCAAGTCCTGCAGCTGTTCTTTGTATGTTTTAGTCTCTAGGCCTTTGATCATCTTAGTTGCTCTTTTCTGAATTTTTTCCAAACTCTCAACATCTTTTTTGTGATATTTTGACCAAAATTGGCTGCAGTGTTCCAGGTGTAGTCTCACTAAGGTTTTATAAAGCGGTACTAATACTTCGCGTGATCTTGATTCCATCCCTCTGTTTATACAACCCAGGATTGTATTAGCTTTTTTGGTTGCTGCTTCAGACAAGTGGCTGTCTCTACTTAAAAACCTCCAGTGATGGAGCACACACAGTTAACTGTTCCACTGGTTAATTGTTCTCAATGTTAGGAAGTTTCTTCTTAATTCCAGGTTGCTTCTCTCCTTGATTAGTTACATCCATTGTTTCCTATCCTCTGGTGTTTGGGAAAATAAGTTGACCCCCTCTTCTTTGTGGCAGCCATGTGTCTTAGTCTTCAGAACTTTAATCCTCTTAGTTGCTCTTCTCTGACCCTTTTTTTTTCAAAGTCTCAACATCTTTTTGTAGTGTGCTGACCAAAACTGGATGCAGTATTCCAGGTGTGGTCTTACTAAGGTTTTATAAAGTGGTATTAATACTTCACATGATTTTGATTCTATGCCTCTGTTTATACAACCAAGGATTGTAGTAGCTTTTTTGCCTGCTGCCGCATACTGCTGGCTCATGTTTAAGTGATCGTCCACTAGGACTCCAAGGTCCCCCTCACGGTTACTATTTTTGAGCCAGGTTTCGTCTAACCTGTACTTGAACCTTTGGTTTTTCCTGCCTAAATGTAAAACTTTGCTTTTTTCCACATTAAAATTCATTTTGTTGGATACGGCCCATTGTTCAAGTCTGTCAAGATCCTTTTGGATCCTGAGCTTGTCTTCTGGGGTGTTGACTATTCCTGCCAGTTTAGTGTCATCTGCAAATTTAATGAGTTCCATTTCTATTCCCTCCTCTAAGCCATTTATGAAGGTATTGAAGAGTACTGGGCCTAAGACAGAGCCTTCTGGTACCCTACTGCTTACGTACTTCCCTCCATATGGATGTAGTACCATTAAGGACTACTCATTGAATAACAGTTTGCCATCTGGTGGTGATGCTGTCTATCCCACATTTTTCTAGCTTACCAAGAAGTAAGTTGTGGTCTACTTTGTTGAATGCCTAAGTATACTACGTCCATAGCATTTTGCTGGTATACTACCTTAGCCTAAATTATCCATCAGACCAGATAAAACTTTTAGGAATTGGTCTTGAGTTTCCAAGCTCCCCTTCTTGAAAAAGGTAGTTGAGAAGATGGTTGCACTGCAGCTTCAGAGGCCCCAGAAGAAACCAGTTAAGAGCCTTGGTGGAGCAGTGGGCTAATGCCTCCTTAAGTAACACCAGCTGCCTGCAATTAGTGCAGGTTCGAGTCCCACCAGGCTCAAGGTTGACTCAGCCTTCCATCCTTCCGAGGTAGGTAAAATGAGGACCCAGATTGTTGGGGGCAATTAAGCTGACTTTGTAATAATGCCGCTGGGGTGTGTGTGAAAGCCCTAACAAGCAGCCATATACATAGAATGAAGGCTATTGCTAAGCACATTGATTTGTGCTTTAGATTGTAAAGCTGCCCTGAGTCTTCGGAGAAGGGCAGGATATAAATGGGATTTTTAAAAAAATTATTTAGACCTTTCTGGTTAAGATTCAGGCCAAGACATAGTAGCATAACGCTATTGTTTTCAGTTGTTGATACCTCTGGAGGAAAGAGATTGAAATGGCCCCTACCCTGCTCTTCAACGAACCCTGAAGTCCTGGCTCTGCCCCAGGGTTTGGACTAGTGGGGTGAGTGGAGGATTTCTTTGGATTGGTGCAAGGTTGGTTGTGGGCTGTTTCTCCTAGCACAGGGGTCAGCAACCTCAAACAGTGAAAGAGCCACTCGGAACCGGTTCCCTCACAAAAGGAAAAACTGGGAGCCGCAAAAAATGTGTGCACATGCGCGTACATGCGCGCATGCGCAGAACAGGGTTTGACTGAAGAGTGGAGCCAAGGCGAGATATGCACCTACCCTGCATATTTGAATTGACTAGTTGAACATTTTTAGTCCCACTTTTTTTTTTGGACTGCACATGGCAGAGGACTGGGAGCCGCAGGAGACGGCTGAAAGAGCTGCATGTGGCTCCGGAGCCGCGGGTTGCAGACCTGTGTCCTAGGAGAACCATGGGTCTCTCCTTGATTCATTCTTTTGTTATACTCTGTATTATTGTTGGTTGCCACCTAGATTTCAAGAATTGGACAATCTAATTAGTGTGATTAATAAATAAAATACTTCCGAGGTTTTGTTTGAAATGTTCCAGCAGTGTCTCGTCAGTCGACAAATCTAGGTATTAATCCAACAAGGGTATTCTGTCCTCTGCATTCCTGTTAGTACCACTTGGATCCCAGGCTTCAGCTCCCGTGCCCACTGGTTCACTAGATTGGTGAATGCAAGGGGCACTACTTTCTCTGTGGTAACCCTCTAAATTCATTGGATTTTGGTGCAGATCTCTAGGAAAGTATACAGTAAGACATTGTTTAAATTGTCTGTTCCTGAGTTACTTTCATGCGTGCATTCTGCTCTCAAAAATGTCATTGTTGGCTCAGTTCTTGATAGTGCTTTTAATATGTTTACATAGATTTGGGTCAAACCCCAGTACTGTTTGTGGAACTGTCATAAAGTGACCTAAGCATATTGAAATGTGCCTATTTTGTGCCCAGAATGCACTCCGATGCCCATAATCCCCATTTCTTCCTCTTTCCACAGTGCTGGGATTGGTCGCACTGGGACCATCATTGTCATTGATATGACTGTGGATATGATTTCCACCAAAGGTGAGACCAGTTTGGGTTTCTGACTTTGGATTGGCTGAAGCCTCCATTTGTGCTTCCCATTAGTGACCTGCAAAGCCTTGATAAGTATGAGAAATAGGGAGGAAACACCATACAGGAATAGCCAAGGATCACTTAAGTCTCTCTCTCCCTCCCTCCCTCCCTCCCTCCCTCCCCCCCCCCTCTCTCTCTCTCTCTCTCTCTCTCTCTCTCTCTCTCTCTCTCTCTCTCTCTCTCTCTCGTGGGTGGGATTTAAAAGTGCTTAAATGTTGCTGGATTGTTATGGCTTAATTAATAATTAAATCTTTTATTAAATAAATTTACTCTTTCATATTTAGTGGTTCACAAATTATCTTAAATGCTTCAGAAAGCAGCCTAGAAATTCTGAACATGTGTACTTCATCTGAAGAAGCTATTTTAGTACTTCTGTGTAAACATTATACTTCGTAAGTAACTCTAGGTGGCAAACATACATAATACTTCCTCCTATTTTCCCCGCAACAACTTTGTGAGGCAGGAAAGTGAGTGACTGGCCCAAAATCATCCTGCTGTTTTCATGTCTAAGGCAGAGCTAGAACTCCCAGTCTCCTGGTTTCTAGGCCATCACCTTAACCACTACACCAAACCGGTTCTGCATGTTTTAACCTGTTTTCCTATTCCTCCTTTCTCCTTCTCACTGTGTCCCAGGACTGGACTGTGACATAGATATTCCAAAGGCCATTCAAATGGTCCGGTCGCAGCGCTCGGGAATGGTGCAGACTGAAGCTCAGTACAAGTTCATCTATATGGCCATATGCCAATTTATAGAGATCACCAAAAAGAAGCGGGACATTATGCAGGTAGTGATTTGAAGGAGGCATGCAAATGCCATTCTGTTACTTTGGGTGGTGATTATATTTTCCTCTGGAGAAGCAGATGGCACCCACTAAGATAGAGTTAGCTGAGCTCCCTAGCAAAGGGACAATAGCTGTGCACATTCATCTTCTAGCAGCTACGTTAGAGACACTTGTTAAAGAACTAAGCTGATTTATCCTCACTGACCGAGCCCTTGCCATCTTCACTGGCTGTGCAATAATCAGTGGATCTTGACCAAGAGACTTGCCAGTCAGGGTCACAACGAAGGAGAGATTTCAAGTTCCTTCACAGTCAAGTTGGAGAATGGAAGAAGAACAGATGGTGGGAGATGGGTGTTGTTTGTTTTGGTTGTGAGGGGAGACTTCTGCTTCCTTCTGTTCACATTGGCAGTTTCAGCTCCTTGTCTTCCATACAGTAAGAAAGTGCTCAGTGAACAACAACCCTCCCTGCTCTACCTTTACTTGTACCCCTTTTCTCTGTGCTGCAGTCTCCGAAAGGAAGACTAAATGAATCAGAATATGGGAATATCACCTACCCACCTGCCCAGAAGACCTCACACCCGAAGGTTTCTAGAAAATCTTCCAGGTAAGACCTTTTCAAAGCAAACAATAGTATGTATGAGGACAATCCAATGTTCTGAAGGTGGTAGAGATTAGATAATTAACATTCTTCTTTCCTGGAGCAAACTCTAAACTAGATGCAAGTTTCATGTCTAAACAGATTCAGCAGTGTTGACTTTAAACTGGATAGAAGAAACTAAGAATAATGGATATTTTCCTGGTCTCTATCAATGACATACGTAAAACCATCCTAAACTTGTTGTGTAGCATTCTTCAAAGCATTCATATTTTTCTGGGTACTATGATTGAAAACAAATATTTATATGAATCGAAACTTGGGAAACAATTTCCTAAGAGATAAGTTGAAAGATTTAGCCTAGAGGGGGAAAAAATGAAAGGGAATCATGATGACAGTCCTCAAGTACTTGTCACACACAATAGAGATTGCTTGTCTCTTGTTGCTTTAAAATTTAGAATTAAAGCCACTCTCAGAATTAAAAATCACTCTCAGCTAAATGTTAACAGAATAGACTATGAAGTATTTAACAGGTTGTCTTTGGAGCCTCTTCTTTGTTGATGGTTTGTTGATGGCAATCTGATGAACTCTAATGAAAGAATTCTGAAATTTGATCCTGTATATATGTGAAAGTGAATGATTGATGTCCAAAACCCTTTCCAATAATATGGTTTTATGCTATATACGTGCTGCATTAAAAGGTTATTTTAAAAAATACTACTCTATTTATGAAGAATACACAGAAACCCAAAAAAAAAATACTAGAAAGCATCTCCCTTTGGCTAATTGTTACAACTATCTATTGGACGGGTAGAAAACTGGATTTAAATAAGCTGTTTCTCGGAATTTCAATAGCTCAAATATAATTTGGGACCACACTCTGGACCTATAGACTAGTATGTTCTCATTTATTCCTTTCCACCCCATCTCAACTCACTCTAGTGAATAACCTCCTTATTTTTTCACGTAAATCAAATCATGTTTGGTCTGTTTATGCAAACTGATTAAGTGTGAGTTGCCAAACAACCACAACGATAACAACACCCCCAAAACAAACTGGATTGAAAGCCAGTATTTAATTGTGCTTTCTTGTGGGTCATCTGATAAACAGAAAGCAGCAATGTTTTTCCTTAAAGCAAGAAAGAGGAATGTGAGAAGTTGCATGAGGCTCATGCCCATAGCTAGCCCCTTGCTGATTCAACATTATCTGTGAACCTTGTCTGTCTTCTTTTGCTCTTTTCTTCCTTATACAGGCAAAGGGAGGAACCAACCCTCTATGAGAATTTAGACAAAGTGAAAGGAAAAAAGGAAGAGAAGGGTCAAAAACCATGGCCATCTGGGAAAGAAAAAAAACCCAAAGGCTCTTTGAAGAAAAAGTAACCGTCATTGGCTCCATTCGCAGTGAACATTTGTCCCTGCTAATAATTTTCTTTAGAGGCTTACAGAATTGTCGAGGGCTGTCCAACACATTTTTTGTCACTGCATGGAAAAACCCAGTTGGCACTTTCTCCTTTCATCAGTTCGTTCTCTATTGTCCCCCTGGTCCCTTACCTATATTATTTTAAATTATCTTAGGCATCTTAGATGTTTATTTTATTTGCATGTAGAAGAATCTTGCTCCCTCTGCAATTGTGCAGATGGTGGTTCTCAGCCACCAGTTTATTGCCTTGACTCCTTCATTACCTCCTAAACTTCCCCATCTTTCAGCATATCTACTAGCTACAGTAGATCTGCTGTTTTTGAGTCTGCGCAAAGTACCTTCTTCAGTCTAGGAACTAAAACATCTGCTTATGTTCCCTAGATCTCTTCCCATTTTTTAGAATGTACCCCTTACTGGGTGGTACAAAGCTGAGTCTGGAGCTGGAGCTGGCAAACCGTGCACTTTCGCTTTGGGCCATTCCACTTATTGGACCCAGAGGCTGAATACAGTGCTTTTCAATAAGCATTGCTTCCGTAGCCTAAGTTTTCTAATCTAGTTTCTTCCTACTTTTTGTTTGAAACTTCAACAGATCAAAGCTGACCGTGTTCTATTTACAGCTGGGAACCACAATCTCAACAGCTATCTGTTTATTTACCAACCTTTTGCAATTGCACTCTGTAAATAATTTGGGTTGCTTTACTCTGTAAATAAACCAGATATTGTTTGGTACGTGCCTCCTCTCACTCACTCAATATATCTATTTAATATATTAATATATTTTAATATAGCGTAGATTTTAATATGGTCGTGGCCAGGACGGCCTATGCGTGACTGCAGGTTGTGTGCCAGTTACGTCCTTTCCTAGACCAACAATCCATACTCACAGTCACTCATGCCCTAGTCACCTCCTATCTTGACTATTGCAACCTGCTCTACATGGGGCTACCCTTGAAAAGCATCTGGAATCTCCAGTTTATTCAAAATGCAGCAGTCTACATGGTTTTGTGCAGATCTCAGTGTGCACATGTGTCACTTCTCCTGCGGAAGCTGCCTTGGTTGCCAGTTTGCTTCTGGGTGTAATTCAAGGTGCTGGTTGTCACCTTTAAAGCCCTTCATGACTTGGAACCAGGTTATCTGAGGGACCATCTCTTGCTGGTCACATCCACCTGACCCACTAGAGCAGGGAGGCAAGGAATGTTGTGGGTCCTGTCTCCTAAAGAGGTACATCTGTTGAGACCCAAAAGAAGGGCCTTCTCCCTGGTGGCTCCCTCTCTTTGGAATATCACCCCTTCAGAAATTAGACTGTTCCCCCCCCCCCATTTTGACAGTCTTTTGTAAGGCCCTGAAGACTTGGTTTTGCCAGCAGACCTGGGGAAACCGGAGTGGGATGGAGCCAGTGGTGGGATTCAGCCAGTTTGCACTGATTCGGCAGAACCGATACCTAATTTTTGGTTGAGTTTGGTGAACCAGTTATGATAACTCTGTGTTTTCTGGAACATGTTTGGTTTATCGTACAACTTCCTTTCAGGTGGGGAAAAAAAACCCTACCCGAAAGTCCAAGAGAGGAGCGATGGAAACCAAATGGAGACACGGTGCCTTTGATCATGTCACTCAGTCGAAAACTAGGTGGTGCTTCTCATAGGAATAGATGCTTCATCTCTCTAGTTTTCTGATTGGTGCATCGGGAAATCTCTAATTGGCCTACCTCTAAAGCAGACATGTCAAACTCGCGATGTCATGTGACGTCGCAAGACATATTGGGACTATTTTGCCATGGCCGGCAATGGGGTGGGTGTGGCTTTCGGATGACGCGTCCGGCCCATAGGCCGGCAGTTTGACACCCCTGCTTTTAAGGAATAGGATCCTACTCCTACAGTGAAAAGATGGTTAAGTATAAATCACACAGCTGATGATGCTTGGATAACAGCGAAGAAAATTGTAAATGAGGACGCCAATCAAGAAGCAATATGGAAATATTTTAAATAACATTTTTATTGTTTTTTTGTCAGGTATTAATATTTTTCATTAATATTTTAAAACTCTTATAATCTAGTTTTGTGTACCTCTTTTATTGTTCTTATTTAAGTATTAAATGCATGCAATAATAAACTACCTTTTGATATATTGTTTTTAATACTTAAAATGGTCATTAGGGCAAAGAACCGGTTGTTAAATTCTTTGAATCCCACCACTGGATGGAGCCTATCAAATGGCTCAATTGTCTGTGTATTGTAGCCCTGGGTGGATGGTTATTGTTTTTTATTTTATTTTTTTTCTGTATTGTGTTTTTGTTGTTTGTAAAGTGCCTAGAGTCACTGTGAGCAAGTAGGTGGCTATATAAATTTTCTAAATAAATATTAACTAGAATTTGAAACAGATTCCACGGAGGTTGCTCTTGGATAAGTATGTGAGTCACGGGAGAATCCGTATATGCTCACAGACAAGTAAAAAATCTATCATTGGCTAAATAGAAACATTTGTGCCTTGCACTAAGTCTGCCACTTTTTGCATTTTTAAGGTTGTTCTCCCTCCCCCCTCCCCAGATATGTATAAAGTTAGTGAACACTGAAATCAGCGTACATTCACCACCAGATGGAATTGTTATATGGATATAGGCTATATTTCAGGCAGCCTGAGACATACCAGATAATATGTAATATTAAAAATAAAATATCAAGCAAAGTCAATGAAGTGATTCATTCATCACTCAATAGTAGTAACTGTGAGAGGGATCTCAGAGTCCTAGTAGATAATTACTTAAATATGAGCCAGCAGAGTGCTGCAGCTCCCTAAAAAGCCAGCACAGTGGTGGGCTGCATTAACAGAGGGATAGAATCAAGATCACGTGTTAATACTACTTTACAATGCCTTGGTAAGGCCACATTGGAATACTGCATCCAATTTTGGTCACCACGATGTAAAAAAGATGTTGAGAATCTGGAAAGAGTACAGAGAAGAGCAACAAAGATGATTGGGGGACTGGAGGCTAAAACATATAGGGAATGGTTGCTGGAATTGGGTATGTGTAGTTTAATGAAGAGAAGGGTGAGGGGTGACATGATAGCAGTGTTCCAATATCTCAGGGGCTACCACAAAGAGGAGGGAGTCAAGCTATTCTCCAAAGCACCTGAAAGCAGGACAAGAAGCAACGGATGGAAACTAGTCAAGGAGAGAAGCAACCTAGAACTAAGGAGAAACTTCCTGACAGAACAATTAACCAGTGGAACAACCTGCCTCCAGAAGCTGTGAATGCTCCAACACTGGAAGTTTTTAAGAAGAGACTGGGCGGCCATTGGTCTGAAATGGTAGGGTTTCCTGCCTGAACAGGGGGTTGGACTAGATGACTTCCAAGATACCTTCCAACATCATTATTATTATTATTATTATTATTATTATTATTATTATTATTATTATTGTTATTGTTATTGTTATTGTTATTGTTATTGTTATTGTTATTATTATTATTATTATTATTATTATTATTATTATTATTATTATTATTATTATTACTGTTGTTGTTACTACTACTACTTAACCTGGTTACTAACTCAACAACTGCAGTGATTCACTTAACAACTGTAGCCAGGAAGGCCATAAAATGAGGCAAAACTCACTAACAACTGTCTTGCTTGGCAACAGAAATTTTGGGCTCAGCTATGTTTGTAAGTCAAGAACTACCTATATATTGTTACCCACCTAGGTTCTGTTAGAATTGGGGCAGATTAAGTATCGAAAATAAACATGTAAAGCATTGATTTTCTCTGCAGAACCACTGACTGGTGGATTTCCCACTGATTTAGGTTCTAAATCACAGAATTTCCCCGTCCCCAAAGACCATAACTCCATATTCCTTGGGAGAGGTTTTTCTATTAGCCTACTGCCCACTTGTGCTGTATCATCAGATTACATTATTTGAAACAGCTGCTTGAGTTTCAAGGCATTTTCATGTGTGTTCATGTACAGCCACTAGTACTGTAGATCCGAGTTGGTTAAGCACTACCCAGCGGAAGAGAGACTTCACTTTTTATCGACTGTAATCATTCCAATTTCCCCTGCAGTGAAAATGTATGGTTGATATTATTAATGGTTTGAACGGGTAATTTTTTTAAAATTGCCACTGCTTTACTGACTTTTTTGGTACACAGTCTAAGATCTATTTTATTCTGAAGGTGTTTTTTTTTCTTTTTCTGTTTAAAAAAAGTAAGCTCAGCTCTCAGTGACTTCTTGGGACTAGAATAAGAGGACTGGAAGGGACCTTGGAGGTCTTCTAGTCCAGGGCTTTTCAACCTTTTCACCCATTGTACCACCATATGGCAACATCCAAGTACCAACAGTTGCCTAGCAAGGTGTCAAAAACTTGACGACCAAAAAAAAAGGAAAAAAGTGATGAAGTACAGGTAGTCCTCGACTTACAACAGTTCACTTAGTGACTGTTCAAAGTTACAATGGCACTGAAAAAAGTGCCCCCCAAGCCACAGCCGAGCAAGACACCTGCCTGCCCGCCCAGCAGCGCTCTTCCTCCTGTCCGAGGTTTTCATTGTTGTGAGCATTTTTGTTGAGGATTGGCAATGGGGGTGGGGTGGGTGTTTGGTTTTTATTCCCCCCCCCCCCGTCTGCTGGGTGGTTGCAGCATGTTATGGTCACTTCACATGACCCTGGAACACTGTGACCGTCATAAACATGAATCAGTTGCCAAGCATCTGAATGTAAATCACAAGACTCTGGAAATGCTGCAAAATTCCAGCTGATCGGCACTTCTTCTGGGCTCAGCAGAAGCACCAGGATCAGTGCCTAGCTCACAGGTCTGCAACCTGCGGCTTCGGAGCCACGTGCGGCTCTTTCAGCCATCTCCTACAGCTCCCAGTCCTCTGCCATGTGCAGTCCCAAAAAAAAGTGGGACTAAAAAAGTTCAACTAATCAATTCAAATATGCAGGGTAGGTGCATATCTCGCCTTGGCTCCACTCTTCAGTCAAACCCTGTTCTGCGCATGTGTGCATGTACGCGCATGCGCACACATTTTTTGCGGCTCCCAGTTTTTCCTTTTGTGAGGGAACCGGTTCCGAGTGGCTCACTGTTTCAGGTTGCTGACCCCTGGCCTAGCTTCAGCTGGAGCGTGGTGCTGATCCTGGCACTTACGCTGAGCCCTGACAGCCCTGCAGCTCCAGCCATCTCTCACTCAGGCTTGTGCGGTGCTGCCACCGGTTCAGCTCATTTCCCTTCCCCGCTACCATTTTCTAGGATGGTCGCGTACCACCTGCCAGGTGCCAAAGTACCACAGGTGGTACCCGTACCACTGGTTGAAAAGCCCTGTTCTAGTCCAACCTCTGCCCAAAGCAGGAATCCTCGTACTATTTTGGACAAATTTCTTGAAAATCTCCAGTGAAGGAGCATCCACAACTCCAGGAAGCAAACTGTTCCACTGCTTAATAGTTCTGTCAGGATAATCCTCATTTCCAGGTTGGATTTCCTTCTGACAAGCTTCCACTGCTTGCCCTATCCTCTGGTGTTATGGAGAATCAACACCCTTTCCTGTGGCAGCCTTTCGAGTACTGGAAGACTGTTATGACATCTCCCCTCAGTCTTCTTTGTAAAGCTTGTTCCTTCACCCGTTCTTCATAGGATTCAGCCAGACCGCTTATCATCCTTATTGCTCTTCTCTGCACTTTCTAGGGCCTCACCATCTCTTTTGGGGTGACTGAACTGGACACGGTATGCCAAATGTGCCTTCACCAGTGTGGCATCGAGCTATCACTACATGTAGTTCTCTTGGCAGCAACAGGAAAATGGCTTCCAGGAGATAATGGCTTCTAGGAGATAATGACTCCCCACTCTACCCTACAAGTCTTGTAGTTTTCTGAAGTGTTCTATTCAAATCTGAGCAAGATCCAATTCTACCCAGCTTTCTTCAGGTCAGCCACTCTGGGAGGAGCTGTTACCTATCTTGGCAAAAGTCAGGCTTTAAACAGGAATGGTTAACACCATTTGTAAGATCAGACAAGGAAACTACTGGGAATACAGCATATTTATTTGTATGCTGCCTGACTTCCAACAACTTCCAATTTTGACTCAACTACAATGATGCTTGAAAACCCAGAAACTTCTGCTCCCATCTGCACATCTTACAATTCAGAACTGTGATTTATCATTGTCTGGCACACCAAGGACTTCCCATTTGTGTGCCAACAGGTGTAAGCAGAGTGAAAATATTTCTCTGATTCACCTTCTAGCTCATGCAACCTAGATTTTGTTGACAGTGCACCGAGAATCCAGGCAGGTTTGGGATCTGGCAAAACATCCTCCAGCTTCTTTATTTACAAGAAGTTCTCTGGGCCTTGCATAAAACCCTGCAGACATGGATATGGAAAATATGTCGTGGGGAGGGGCACAAGGTAAGCTAGAACTTCCTGGGGACAACAGAAAGTTCTACCAGTTGCCTTCTGGTAGAACAGTTGTTCTGACTTTTCATGCTTAATATACCAGCCATTTTGTGGTAGGGCATCATCTTACAGCAGCCATTTTGTGAGAGTGCCTTCACATGCACTCTCAAAATCCTAAATGTGCCCAACAGGCATAGCTAAGATTATTCCTTTACACAGAGACACTGGCAGATATTATTCATATAGTGTTTTCATTTAGAGCATATAGTATACTTATTTTAAAATAAATACTCTGAAACTATCTGCCAGCAAAGATAGTTGTATTTTCTCTTAATACAGCTTTTAAGAAAGAATTCTTCCCAAGATAATAGCAAAACAAAAGTTTAACCAGTTAACCAGACATTCAACCACTCTTCTTGCCAATACTTTGTTATTGTACATACCGGATTTTAAATCAAGTCTGTGGTAGGACATGAAGCATGTTCGATCGGCTTTATATTGGTGGGTGTTATGTTAATGCAGTTTGGTCAAGCATCACTCAAGAACCAGTTTGGTGGTTAAAGACAGGCTTGAAATTGAGAGATTGTGAACTCTACCTTAGTGCCCACCCCCAGCTGGCTATGTGACTGTGGGCTAGTCTCTTTCTCTCCACCCTAGGAAAAAGGGAATGGCAAAGCACTTCTAAATAGAACAGCAAAAAGCTGATAAAAAGAAAATATTCTTGTATGATAGACGAAAAATGCAACTACTCTGCAAAAAGATGGGGAAAACCCCAGTACTCTAATGAGAACTACGGCAACGCACTGCCACCCGCTCTCCATTTCCTCACAACTACACACATTCTTTAACACAAGTAGGTGTTACAGTAAAACGATCTTTAAAAGTATTCAAATGGATAATTTTTCCTCCTTTTTGTATAAGTACTGTCTGGTGAAAGAAACCTATCCCTTAAAAATGAAAACAAACATAGTGATATCAGAAGAGTTTTGGACCTGATTTTATTTAATAAAGATGTGAATCACAAGGCAACCCAAGTTACATAGATAAAGTATCACAGACTTGCAAAAGTACTGTGACCCATCTATTCCTGAGATGAGATGTTCAATAGGGAACAGGGAATGGAAAAGTAAGTCAGAAATGAAAAATGGAAGAGCCAGGGATTTTATATATAAGGCATGACACAGACCCATCATAAACTTAACAGCAACAATTTGATCTACTTAAAAATCAGCCCAGATAAAGAAAATTGCATAATGCAACCTTCTTTGTTTCTCCCAGTAAACATCTGATCTGTCAGGATGGGATCAAGTATCTAAGGGAACTCCATTAACAAAGCTGATTCCTACTGTTGATATTGTCATAAAAATGGAGCCACATTAGCTAGAAAAGGTCCTTTAGAGAGGGATGAATTGGGAACTTGACAAGGTTGAAGATGACAACTGAAAAGAAATCTGAAGAGAATATTTATGGGCCTCAAAGGTGCAGTATCCAAAAGCCCAGAATTCCCATTCTGTCAGTCATCTGCGTGGTTTAAGGAGGCAATTTGCTTCATTTTTTTGTCTGTTTGATGATAAGACTGTCACTGGAAGACAAAGACATAACAAAGAACTGTGAGAAATGTACCGCAATATGGGCTTGGAGAGCAAGCATGAAATCAAGCATTAATTTGTATGGTTAATCCAGAACAAGAGTAATTAAGGGTTCAAACATATATATGTGGGTTTGGTAGATTAATTCCTTGGGGCAGAAAAGCAGGTTTGTCCTATGCTGTTTTTTAGTTTCTACAACATTATTAAATTGTTGTCTGGATACAGAAATTCTGTATTTTTCTATTTTTCTTCAGCCTGCTCCATGATGGGAGTAAAAGGGAAGAGAGACAATGATGTCCAGTGCCTAACTGAGAAATTTACTTTGAATCCCTTATTATTAGGCCAAACCTTTGTAAACTTACCTGGTTGGCCCATAAAATAATAATCACTTAAATGAAAAATGCTACAAATAGAACCACTAGAAAAACTTCCTTTTCTTTTTTACTTCATTTAGGGAAGACTATAACAAGCTGCTCTGGAACATATTCCTTCCCGCTTTTTCAACATTTTGTCCTAATGTCATAATCATTGCATCATTATCCACTTTATGCCACTTGACTCTCAATTAATCTGGCTGGTATACAAATCATCGAACACTATTAAAAAGAAAGAAAGAAAGAAAACCCCAAACGAAAGCGACCCCATTGTCCCTAGAGCCTCGGAGGCCTCCTCCAAGCGGCCTGGAATGGAGGCTTTTGCATGCCTCCGGAGGTTGGATCCAGCACTCGGACTGCTCCAAGCTGCTGGTGTCCGGAACAGAGTTTCCAAGGGCCTGATCCAAGCCTCGGAGGGGTCTTCCAAGCCGTTTGAGCCAGGAACAGAGGTTGGGGGAGGCTTCTGCATGCTTCCAGAGGTTGGATCCAACCTCTGGAAGTTCCTTTCTGGGCCCAAATGGCTTGGAGCAGTCCTCTGAGGCCTGGATCCAACCTCCAGAGGTATGCAGAAGAGCGCCCCCCCCAATCTTTGTTGCAGGGGCGGCCGCCACGCGGTTCCGGAGTTGGGGGGAAGTAGGAGGCAAGCACCGCAAACAGTGCAACAATTCAGGCACCCATTCTCTGTGAAAAAGGATCGGTGACTGAACTCGCATGGTATTACGGCACCAGGGGCTTCCATCCACTCTCCTGTCCCTCAAAAGCAGGAACCACAGGAGAAAGGAGACGGATCTTTTCAAGGTGAGTCTGACGCAGCAAGATTGGAGGGGGAAACGTGAGGTATCTTAGTGGATTGGGGAGGCCTTGGCGGCCTGTTCCATCACTAGCCCCCCCCATGGCCTTCCCCACCCTGATATATCTCATGTGCACTTAATGAACCCTGTGCGTTTTTACGAGCAAGGGAGTGATCTCGTTCGAGGTATGAGATTCACTCTACGAGTTTTTGAGTTACGAGTGGAATGTGCAGGCTCCATTGCACTCCTAACTCGAGGACTACCTGTAGTATGGGCAAACAATTCAGTCTACATTCTAAACTGTATACCCTTTTTAGATAAAACACTTAGATGAGATCTGCTCAATTCACATGAAGATGGCAAACTATGGGTCCTTCCTCTGTATTTTTATGATCACCTACAGGTGAAACTCGAAAAATTAGAATATCGTGCAAAAGTTCATTTATTTCAGTAATGCAACTTAAAAGGGGAAACTAATATATGAGATAGACTCATTACATGCAAAGCAAAATAGTTCAAGCCGTGATTTGTCGTAATTGTGATGATTATGGCGTACAGATCATGAAAACCCCAAATCCACAATCTCAGAAAATTAGAATATTACATGCAATCAATAAAACAAGGAGTGTACATAGAACAATATCGGACCTCTGAAAAGTATAAGCGTGCATATGTACTCAGTACTTGGTTTGGGCCCCTTTTGCAGCAATTACTGCCTCAATGCGGCGTGGCATGGAAGCTATCAGCCTGTGGCACTGCTGAGGTGTTATGGAAGACCAGGATGCTTCAATAGCGGCCTTCAGCTCTTCTGCATTGTTCGGTCTCATGTCTCTCATCTTTCTCTTGGCAATGCCCCAGATTGTCTATGGGGTTCAGGTCAGGTGAGTTTGATGGCCAATCAAGCACAGTAATCCCACGGTCATTGAACCAGGTTTTGGTGCTTTTGGCAGTGTGGGCAGGTGCCACGTCCTGCTGGAAAATGAAGTCAGCATCCCCATAAAGCTCGTCTGTGGAAGGAAGCATGAAGTGCTCCAAAATCTCCTGGTAGATGGCTGCATTGACCCTGGACTTAATGAAGCACAGTGGACCAACACCAGCAGATGACATGGCTCCCCAAATCAACACAGACTGTGGAAACTTCACACTGGACTTCAAGCATCTTGCAGTGTGTGCCTCTCCATTCTAGCTCCAGACTCTGGGTCCTTGGTTTCCAAATGAGATGCAAAAGTTGCTCTCATCAGAAAAGAGGACTTTGAACCACTGAGCAACAGACCAGGTCTGTTTTTCTTTAGCCCAGGTAAGATGCTTCTGAAGTTGTTTGTTGTTCAGGAGCAGCTTGACAAGAGGAATACGACATTTGAAGCCCACGTCCAGGATCCGTCTGTGTGTGGTGGCTCTTGATGCACTGACTCCAGCCTCAGTCCACTCCTTGTGAAAGTCCCGAACACTTTGGAATGGCCTTTTCCTGACAATCCTCTCCAGGCTGCGGTCATCCCTGCTGCTTATGCACCTTTTTCTTCCACACTTTTCCCTTCCACATAACTTTCTATTAATGTGCTTTGATACAGCACTTTGGGAACGTCCAACTTCTTTTGCAATTACCTTTTGAGGCTTTCCCTCCTTATGGAGGGTGTCAATGATGGTTTTCTGCACAACTGTCAGGTCAGCAGTCTTCCCCATGATTGTGATTCCTACTGAACCAGACTGAGAGACCATTTAAAGGCTCAGGAACCCTTTGCAGGTGTTATGGCTTAATTAGCTGATTAGAGTGGGACACTTTGAGCCTAGAATATTGCACCTTTTCACAATATTCTAATTTTCTGAGATTGTGGATTTGGGGTTTTCATGAGCTGTAAGCCATAATCATCACAATTATGACAAATCACGGCTTGAACTATCTTGCTTTGCATGTAATGAGTCTATCTCATATATTAGTTTCCCCTTTTAAGTAGCATTACTGAAATAAATGAACTTTTGCACGATATTCTAATTTTTCGAGTTTCACCTGTAGTTGCTATGAAACTATTAACGGAACTGGAGCACCAGCTAAAGGCCGCCGTCATAGATGTTCTGGGAAGCTATACCTAGTTTGTTCATTTTGGCATTTCATTTTCTACAGTTGGAAAGTAACTCCGATAACTTTGTAAATATTAGCCTGGAGAAAAGACAGCCCTGAATTCAGAAACTTGTAATACTTTGGAGATGACGATGACCACGCTTTTGAACCCTGTATGGAATGCTTGGGCGAGGTTGGAACAACTTTCCATCCAGTTTCAGCTGAAAAGCACCAGAAGTTTGCTATTTTCAGCGGAAGAAAAACGAAGAGTGGTGGCTTAATCTCTTCTTGACCCCACAATTTGTCAGTCCAAGATTTCTCCAGAGAAATAATAAAGCATGTGGAGCTTAAGTATTTTCATATCACTGAATTTCTCAGGGAGAATGAAAAGTTTTGATTAGAAAAATAGCCTGCCTGTCCTCCAAAGGGAGAGGGGGAAAAAAACCAACAACCTAAGCCAACACCCATCCAAGCAACTCCTATTAAATTCACAGCCCCTGAGGTTGCCTATAACCTAACATCAAGCACCTGTGGGAGATTGTTCATGCATCAGGGCAGTTTAACCTAACAAAGCTCCACAATCAACAAAGAAGAGCCCAAACCTATTCTTATGTAGGTTCTTTTTTTCAATGAGCAAAATTTCATCGAACAGCTATACCAGGGGTAGGCAACCTCGGCTCTTTTATGACTCATGGACTTCAACTCCCAGAATTCCTGAGTCAGCTATGCTGACTCAGGAATTCTGGGAGTTGAAGTCCATGAGTCATAAAAGAGCCGAGGTTGCCTACCCCTGAGCTATACAGACATAGGGATCTATGGAGGACAAGCCAGCCCCGCGTCTTACTTTCTATGGGCCTCTCTCCTCACCACAATAATTCCCAGCACTCTAAAATCACTCCATATTTGCCATACTTCTACTTTACATTTATCAAAATCTAGGAAGATGATTCATCGAGACATTTAACTAATTAAGGTTTGTGTATGGATAACATAAAGACACTGGAGAGAAAAAAGCACAATTTCAGTAGATGCCATGTCAGAACAGGACCTTCTCTTTCACGCTTACCACCTACAGCTTTTATAAATATATCACACAGCGTTACCAAATGAATCAGAAATAACTTAAGTCATTTCCCCAAATTAAAGACTGTATGAAAAAAAGTGTTGCGCCTTACCTTCCTCTGCATCCGGATCAACACACAGTAGCAGCAGAAGAGAGAGGGACAGAGGGGAAAAAAAGGATTAGAAAAATTTACAAAGCCTGTTGTACCTCCATGTTTATGGCGCATGCTTTGGGAACTCTATTTATGCTACATCCAGAGAGCAGGATATATTACATTACATTTATATTCTTTGTTCTTCTTCAAAAAACCTAAAGCAGCGTAAGATAAAAGAGCTTCCCAATGGTCCCCATCCCACTTTTCCAGAGAGGAACTGCAGTCTTCTCAACTTTCCCTAAATCATTTCAAGCTGCAACTCATCACAGGAAAATCTAAAGTCTGTAGATCAGCTACTAGGACAGACATGTCAAACACAAGGCCCGGGGGCCAGATCTGGCCCACGAAGTGGTTTCATGTGGCCCACGAAGCCATCCTGGAAACAGTGAGGGAACGGCCCCCACTGCCTTGGCCCTGGCCCAGAGACCCTCCTTCTGCCAGAGACCCTCAGATCTGTCCCACTCCTGCCCAGGCCCCATAGGCACCCTTGATGTGAATGATGTAGAGCTGGCCACACCCACCCAGTAGGCCATACACTCTAGCCACACCCACCCAGTAGGCCACGCCCACCCTGGCCATACCCACCCGGCCCCCTGAGGGCAACTGCAATGCTGATGCGGCCCTCAATGAAATTGAGTTTGACACCCCTGTACTAGGATATTCACAAGCCACTCACCTTGTAAAGCCTTCATCCTGTAGATTGAGCACTAAATTGTCAGCTGTAAGATACACACGGTTCTGAGATGCGGCAATCTGTAAAAGTTTAGGGCAGTGGATAAAAAAAGCAGTTAGCAAAGATCCTGAAACACATGGCAGTTTGGCAGAAACATACCAAAGCACCGAAGGTTTTTTCAACACTTAGGAGATCCTTCCATAATCTCATCCCCTACAGGGGTTTGCAGCTTTAATTCCCATGATTCCCTTCAAGCATGCTGCATGGAAATAATGAAGTGTACTGTAATCAGTATGGAATGACTTGGAAAAGACTGATGTAATAGCAGCCAACCCTTGAAAAAAAGAAAAATCCCTGTAGAAGCAAGCTATGGACAAAATTCTCTCTTCCCTTTTGAAAGTGTATTAATCTTTTTGATGTCATCAGTATGGGCTGTTTTATCAGATCCCAGAACACAAACAGGTGTGGAATTTTAATTTGTTTCGTTACAAATTTCAGATCGATCCAGGTCCATCAGTATTCTTAAACGCCCAAATTCATTCTGCTTCTCCATCGGATTTTGTTCCTGCTGTGAGCCTTTTCCTAGTCTGTGACACCTGTTCTGCAAGTGACCACGACTGAGTACAGCCCGCTGAAATGATGTGGGCCTGCTCTTACAACAAGAGTCAAAGCCTTCTTGGCTCTTGTTAAGATGAGGAGATCAGCAGGCACTCGGGGTAAAGCTGAACATCAGGAGAAGCATATCATATTCGCCTTGGATTCATCACTTGGCCTGGTACAATGTGAAAGCAGCAGCTGAGGGTGGACAGGTGTACACATATACGAAAGCAAATCCACTAGTCTAATACTTACCGTTTTGGAGATATTTTGGGCAGCACGGATCTTGCGCAGCTTGATGTAACCTGGGTTCTTGCTGAGGGCTTCTCCAATGTGAGCAATCAGTTAAGGTCGCATTTCTTAAAAGTTTTGAACTCAGGCTCATCTTTTGCCATCCCCTCAGCTATGCTTAAGCTGCATTACTTTACCTGAAACCACGTTATGTGAAGATTAGCGTGCTCTTGCATTCTACTGCTACATCCAAAGCGCCTGAAACCTGTAGCAATCTTTCCCTCTCACATCAAAGCAAGGATATCATTTGAGCAGCTGTGGCTTCACCTTCAGCCTGAACAATCTTCTGCCTTTGTTCTTGCTTTGCTTTTTCCACAAGGAATTGTGCTCGCTGAGCTTCTTGCTGGGCTAGAGAACAGAGAGAAAATAGTATCTTGGCAAGAACCAGAGTCATGTAATAAACATGTGGAAATGCCAGAATGTTGCTAATTACTTCTTGCATTTATTAAATATTCAGTCACAAACAAATTACTGGACTTTTCAGCCTGGAAAGCCAAATGTAAATTTCCAGCTTTTTAGATAGTCTTTAAGTTTACATTTCGCCTTTATTTTTTTTATAAACAACTCCAGCCAGTGAACGTATCTAATACGCCTATTTTCCTCACAACCCTGTGAGGTGAATTAGGCTGAGAGTCAGTGACAGGCACAAGGTCACCCAGCTAGTATTACAATGAATTACATGATATTATAACAAACATTTATTCTTTATTTAAAACAGGGCTTCCCAAAGTCTTCAACTCATTAACTGCTTCATAAAGTTTCAGATTTTTCATCAATCCTCATTTACATGAAAATAATATTGAACTAATAGTAATACAAATAACAATAATGGATAGGTAAATAAAAATGCCAAATCGAGTCTAAACATCTAGCTGACTGTGCAACTAACCATAATAAAAGATGGATAGTGAGATTGACCGTTTGGAGAATCCTGATTTAAAACAAAAACCCAACCTTTTTTTCACGCAGAGAGCTAATATAGCATTCGAGTAACATGCTGTACGATGGATGCATCATTTTAAAAGTGGGATCCGAGCACTACTTATTTAATTCTTCCAATTTCTTACATTACATTACAATATGACTGGCATTAAACTTATATCACTTTAAACTACTTTTAGAATATCCAACTTTAAAATTAACTGATTTACACCTACACCCTGTCTCTTATAAAAATTATGTGGGAAGTAAATGTAATTAATTTATTGGTCTCAGTATTGCCCTCTAACTTATCTTGATTTCCTATGAAACAAAATGAAAAACAACAACACCTGAGTGATCTGACATTAAATCACAGATGGTCTCCTGTGGATAATCCGGAATCCAATTCAGGAGAACGGAAGAGCAAGGACTGAGGACAAGAGGGGGGAGAGCATGGCTGCCACAGGAAGCAAAAGACAAAAAGGATCAAAGAGAGGAGACGACATAATATAGGCGGTTTGTGCCGCAGCCTGTGGCAAGAGTAAAAGCAAACCGTTCAAATGACCACATAGGCTCGCAGAAAGGATTCTCATCTGAAGCTTCAATAAGATGTATGCAAATCATGGAATACACAGCCCTTCTTCAGAAAAATAGGCAATAAAAATGGCATTGTAAAATGATGTAGTGCCTTCTAGTGTTCTTGTCAATCTTTTTACCAGCAGTAACCATAGGTGGTGTCTGTTCCTATATAACAAAGTAACATGCTACATAAATATACTTTTATGTGTTTCTCTTCTCTCATGTGTGCACTCAGAAACCCCAAGTTGGACTGCATACCCCTTATTCTGGATCATAGGACAGGAGAGAGAATTGCTTAGAATGGAATTTACCTATATGTTGAGCAACTGCCCACCTGCCTCTCATATAGGGACGAGTTTAAAGAATTTTTCAGGAATGTTTTTCCCTGCAGCCCTTTGCTAGCATGATCCTATTTTCAAATCCAGTCTTCTTTTTTCGGTTTCTCCAGCTGTTACAGTTTCCTTTAATTTAAGCATCAACTCACCCACTTGCTTGGATTCAACTGCTGCCGTGTATTCTCGGCTAAAACTCAGCTCTGTGATAGCTACGTCATCCAATATAAGGCTAAAATCCTTTGCTCGCTCTGTCAGTTCCCGTCGAATAAGCAAAGATACCTAAAAAAAAAAAGCCACAGTTCTTGCTCAAGGATATTTCCTTTTGCCCAGAAAAAGTGACAAAAACATAAGTCACAGAATCATGTTGCTGAAGTGACCATTTAAATCCTTGCACCTATCCCTTTGGTACAAAAATCTATCCACTCATGTCCAAAACATCCCAGCAAGAGGAGTCCATCACCACTACCTGTCTGATCGATTCTGCTGTTAAACGGCTCTTACCATTTGATATTTAAACATAATATGCCTTCCTGTAACTTTGGATAGTGGGATGGGCAACATTTAAATTTAATAAATCAACTTAAAAGTCATATATCTGAACAGTCTTTTGAAGTGTTTTTTCCCCCTCAATGTCAGTTTTTCAGATATCTGAAAGCTGCCATCATAATTCCCTTCAGTTTTAAGGACTAAATATTCCCTGTCCTCTCAGTCTCTTTTCATGATATTTGTTTCTAATTATCCAATGGTTCTCATTGCCTCTTCCTGACCTTATTTATTTTGTAAATTCTTACATTCTTCTTCTTCAAGTAGAATACATTTTTCCAGTGCTTTTTTTGTAAAAGAAAAAAAAAGGTGCCGGAACTCACAGATGTCATACAACCCGCCTTGCCTACCCTACAAGGTTCCATCCAAAAAAAGTGCCGGAACTCCGTTCTGAGCGTTCTATGAGAAAAAAAGCCCTGCATTTTTCTTTTAAAAAAAAAGCCATAATAATTCTTAAAGAACTGGGCTTAATACTGGGCCCTTTTCAAGATAGCTGCTCTGCAAGGTAAGAGTTACTTTTTTCTTATCCACGATCTGCTGATTCCACTGCAAAAGCTGGGTCTTTGGCAGTGCTCTCCCTGGTTTTGAATGGGAGCACTTAGGAGTGACCCAAGACAACCTTTGGACGACCTTGACCCAGTGGGCAAGGGAGGGGGGGGGTCTTGAAGATTCCAATTCCCTCTGGAAGTGATTGAAAAGTCATTGGGCGTATCCATCTTCCTGTCGAGCAGTTTCGTCTTCTATGCACATCAGAATTTTAACTTTCACTTTTTGGCTACATTGTTTTATCTTGCTTACTGTTTTAAAAGTTGATTAATGGGGGTTGATTTATTTCAACCTCTGGCTGGATTCTAATTGCTTTTTCTTTTTCTTTCTTTTGATATATGTTGTTCTGGGTAACCTCTTGTCCCTTCCGTATGGAAAGCATGAGGTTCAGGTGGGAGGGATGAAGAGTTCTCAGATTCTCACCACTGGTTTCTGTATTTTTTGAATTTGCAAAAGTTCCATTGAACTTTGCTTATAAACCTGGATTGAAATATAGAGGCAAACATACTTTTTTTGTTCTCTGTTCCCCGGCTAGGTTTTACAGATTAAGAAGGCTGCACAGTCTCTGAAACCCAAAAAAGCAGGATGGGGAGATGTGCAGCTCCTAGCTGGGTTCCTCTCTCAAAAGCTTGATCAAACCTTTAATGATTGTTAAAAAAGAATGTAAAGATCTGAAGCTTTATTTTTGGATGCGGATGAATATACACAAAAGGACTTTGATCCAGTTCCAGATCAAAGGAACAATTTCATGGCTGGAGAACCAGCAAAGTGGATTTTATCTGCTGTTCTGAAGTTTAAGCCTGCACATTCATTCAACTTTATAGCTCTGACTACAAGGGAAAGAGATTCCAGATCTCTACGAAGTCTGAGGGAGACTGGATGGATTTATTACAGTTAATTGGCAATTACTTCTGCTTGCACTTTGATTGGAAGATAGACATATTTTGGAGACTGAATTTACTATATTTAATTAAATAACAATTGACTAGGGACGATATTAACAAACAAACATGAATATTAGACCCAGGGCATCTGTTTATAACTTCTGGGATGATTTGGGATAGACAAGATGCTGTGGTAAATTTTTCTGTGAGTGGATTACAATAACAGCTTGTTAACAGTTTTGAACTTTTGTTTCACTAATATTGTTTTTTCCATTAACTACTTGGTCATTAATATAACATATATAACACAGGTCAACAAGTTGTAAATAGATTTAATAGTTTAAAAAATTTGGAGGGCTTGTTTCGCAAGGGTGGAAATTAATGCTGTAGTACTATATTAATCAGTATTCAACTAGAGGGGATAATATGTGTATAATGTCTTTTATTGAGGCACCTTTTTAATGCTTTGATTCTTTTATGTTTTGTGTGTTTTGTCCTTTTGGAATTTCTTTTTTTTTTAGTTTTGTATTTTGTATTTGAACCTTGTTTTGAATAAAATAAAAATAAACGTAAAAAAACCCCTGGACTTAATAGTTAATGCAAGATCTGAGCAAGGCAGAATAAAAAAATACTCTAAAACTACATTTGCTATTTCTGCAGCCACATTGTACTACTTGCCTATGCATGTCTGCTACCAAGTCAGGATATTTCCCACTCAATTTCTTGCCTAGAGGAAATTTTCAAAAGATCTCATTTGTTCCCCAAACAATTGCTTAGTACGTAAATCATCTGCAACCAGTAAACTACTGGACACACCTGTGAAAAGTAGGATTAAGTGCAGGAAGACAGGTCTGGTATCATAAAAGGACAAACCTGAGCTCGTTGGGTAATGAGCTGTGACGCATTAAACTTTGCTACCACACTTTTGAGTACTTCATTGACAATGGAAGGAAGAACCCGTTCTTCATAGTCTAGTCCAAGTCGCTGATATAAGCTGGGCAATTCTACAGCATTGGGCCTTGATAGAACACGCAAGGAGATATTCACCATCTGCAGATCTAGAGACAAAATCAAGTCAACCACGATCTCTAAAGTGCTTTCTATTTTATTTCTCAAGTCTGATTATATGTCTAATTACACCATCCTGAATCAGTTGTTTTTTTCTTTTTTTTAAACATATTTTTATTATTTTTTTTATAATTACAAATCTTTAGTGCTTAGTAAACAATGTGTTGTCTGGGTACAAATATTTAACTAGATAATATATCTTAAGTTCCTACTCTCTACCCCTTTTTTCTAGCCATTGGTAAAATACATCCCATGTCTGATCTTCTTTCCGTTTCCTTTTTCAATGTGAACCTGTCCATTTCCACAGTCCAATTTTTTTTTTAAATTTTCTCTTCTTCCACTTCATTTTTCCAGTACTGTGCAAATGTAATTTTCGCTGCTGTTAATACTTGTAACATTACATATACACATTTTTATCATAGTTTTCTGAGGTTATACCTAAGAGAAATGATTCCAGCTTAAGATCTACATGTTTTCTTAGCATTTTATCTAACCATGTACCGTATATACTTGAGTATAAGCCGACTCGAGTATAAGCCGAGACCTCCAATTTCACCCCCAAAAACTGGAAAAAGTTATTGACTCGAGTATAAGCCGATCCGCCGTTCTGCAAGCCTCCGCCGCCGGCGGAGGCTGGATCCGTGCTCTGCAAGCCTCTGCCGCCAGCAGAGGCTCGATCCGCCATTTTGCAAGCCTGAATACACAGGAATACCCTGTGTGGCCGCGGCTCTCGGGGAAGCCCTGGCTGTCCGCTTCCTCGCTCCACGCTGCCATTCGGGGCCCGCGCGTTCCCCGGGCAAATCGCGGCGCCCAGCAGGCGAGGAAACACGCCCGCTCCAGTCGCCCCCCCTTCCCTCAGGAGACGCGAAGCAAGTGACCGCCCGGAGCTTACCGAGGACTTGCGCGCGGCCGAGGCTTCGGTGCTTCCAGGATCGCGCGCACCTCTCCCAAGCCGCCGCCGTCCGGAGACCTGCCGACGTTTGGGGAGGTTTGGGGAGGTGCCCAAACCTCCCCAAACGTCGGCAGGTCTCCGGACCTCCGCGCCCTGCCTGCCTGCTTCTTTCCACAGTGGAAAGAAGCAGGCAGGCAGGGCGCGGAGGTCCGGAGACCTGCCGACGTTTGGGGAGGTGCGCGCGCACCTCCCCAAACCTCCCCAAACTTCGGCAGGTCTCCGGACGGCGGTGGCTTGGGAGAGGTGCGCGCGATCCCGGAAGCACCAAAGCCTCGGCCGCGCACAAGTCCTCGGTAAGTTGTTGACTGGAGTATAAGCCGAAGTGGAATTTTTCAGCCCAAAAAGTGGGCTGAAAAATTCGGCTTATACTCAAGTATATACGGTATGTATTTTTGACCAGATTTGTTTTGCTTTGGGGCATGTCCACCAAAGGTGGTAGTACGTGCCTGGCTTTTGCCTACATTTCCAACAATTGCTAGATGTGTTTTTAAACATTTTTGCTAACCTCTCAGGTGGTAGATGCCATCTATAATACATTTTATATAGATTTTCTTTGTATGCAGCTGCCATTCTCATCCCGAATCAGTTGTTTTGAAGTCCTTAATTTACATTCTGGCCAGACAACTGTATGATCTTCCAAGTACCAACAGAAGGGTATCAAAAGTGATATAGAATGCAAAACTCAAAATTATAGAAACACAAATCCTATTTACTCCACAATGGTCACTTATAGATTTCAATGGTTTTGTGACATCATTCTTAGTATAAACTTCATTGTGGCATTGTTATAAAGACTAAAGATGGAGAAATATCTACATACATCATCCTGACTTCTTAGGAAGTAAAAACTCTGTGCAACTCTGTTCTTACCTTTGGATCCTGTTGGTGACGAAATTTTGCGGGGCCGGGCTCGAATATCATAAATTATTGGATACTGGAACCAAGGAATTCTGTGGAGATTAGCAATAATTATAACTGAATGAGATGTAAAAAAGAAATAAAATCCTATGCCTCTTATTTGGAGATACAAATATTTCCACATAACTTAAACTTTACTCTTTAACGAGAAAATATTTCTGAAATTTTTAAGAGCACTATCTTAACAAAAATAGAAATTATATCAAAATGAGGGTTTTTTTAAAATAGCTTTGAGGGAAAATTTAAAAACTATCTTCCCAAACTGAAGTAATACCAAATTAAATTTTGGGGAAAATATCTTTGGAAACATTGGTATGAAGATATTGCCTTGAAATTACTGGTAAATTCTAAATATTTTTTTTATTACACCACCCAATCTCCTAGATCAGCGGCCCACAACCCTTTGGGCACCAGGGACTGGTTCCATGGAGATTTTTCTGCTGACCCGAGGGGGTGTGGTTTTGTGTGCTGCCTGCATCTCACGGATGGGGCTTCGCTTGTTTGCGTGGCCCAGTTGCTGGCATGCCACGGACCAGTGCTGATACATGGACCGGGGTTGGGGACCCCTGCCCTAGATGAATACCTGAAATGAAGTCCCTCTGCAAGAATAGTATCCTGCTGAACTCCACCAATGCGGTTGAAGAATATTGCTCTTTGTCCACCTTCCACTGTAGAAATCAAAAGCATTCTGGTGTTACCACCATCAGTTGAACAATAGAAAGAGATTAAAGAATTAGAATAAAAGTTACCTACCTGTAAAGACAGACTCACGGATTCCATAAGCTGCAGCTCCAGCACCCAACAGCAACTTTAAAGCAGTGCTCATCCCACGCGGGCCAGTAGGCAGGCGGCCAGCAAAGTCTTTCAGGCTTTGAGCCATGGCTAACCTTGTTATGGAGACAGGTCCAGAATTATACAATTACACAATTCTGCAAAATTTCGCTAAAGTATGGAAGTAGAAGTGAACTGTGCATGAAGTATTTTATGTATGTAATTATCTCTGAATGAAGAATTCTGTGCCGAGAACACCAATAAGAATCCTGAAACTTGCTAACCACTTATACGGACCATGGTATATGTAGATAAGATATGATAAAGCAGCCATTCTTTACTGCTAGGATGCCAAGAGCGAAAGTTAATTTTTTATTAAGGAACATCACACAGTACAGAAGCGCGGTATTACAGGCTTCTAAAAAGGCTATGGTCTTCCCAGTTGCAATGTATGGCAGTGAAAGTTGGACCATAAGAAAGGCTGAGCGCCAAAGAATTGAGGCCTTTGAACTCTGGTGCTGGAGAAGACTCCTGCGAGTCCCTTGGACTGCAAGGCGATCAAACCGGTCAGTCCTAGAGGAGATCAACCCTGACTGCTCTTTAGAAGGCCAGATCCTGAAGCTCAAACTCAAATACTTTGGCCACCTAATGAGAAGGAAAGACTCACTGGAGAAGAGCCCAATGCTGGGAAAGATTGAGGGCAAGAGAAGAAGGGGACGACAGAGAATGAGGTGGCTGGATGGAGTCACTGAAGCAGTAGGCGTGAGCCTAAATGGACTCCAGAAGATGGTAGAGGACAGGAAAGCCTGGAGGAACGTTGTCCATGGGGTCGCGATGGGTCGGACACGACTTCGCAACTAACAACAACAAAAAGCCATGCAAGCGGGGCAATTGTCTATGGAGCGGGGTAATGCAAGCGAATTCAGCCCCCCCCCCCATTCGTTCAGCACAGCTGTTAAATCATGAATAAAATCCGCCCATCCTACAGCATGCCCCTTGTATGAAACGGTCTCATTAAAAGCACTGGATCAGCCAGCCGCTCCCTTCCCCCACATGCCTGCTGCCCCTTCACTACAGAGAATTCATCCTCGGGGAAGCAGGCGGAGGCTCTAAAATGCTTCTGCTCCTCTCAGAAAAACCTCCCGGCATCCGCCTCCGAGGATAACCAGCCCTCACCCTCGTTCCTCAGTCACGCCGCCGCGCCGCAGAGAAGGACACAGGAAACGGCGGGCTCTGAAAAACGTTTCCGGGTCAGGCCGGAAGGGCTTTATCCCTTGCGCAAGCGTGGCGCTCGAGCGGCCCCGAAAGCGGCTAATGGCTCTCCAGCCATTAGCCTAGTGGCGCTTCGTCATTTGCGGCTCGGCCCATCTGGAAACGCAACGTGCGCCAGTGCGAACAGTGTGGGGCTTCGTTTCCGTCCGTGGCTCGAGCGCCTGGAAGCGAAAGCGCAATTCGGGAACAGGAAGTGGCTGACCCCGGAAGAGGAAGCCGCTGCCCCGCCCCCCCCGTGGGAGAAAACCACGAGTTCGCCGCTTTAAAGATGGCGGCGGGCCCCGCGAGGAAGCGTCTCCGCACGGAGGGCGGCTCTGCGGACGGAGAGGCGTTTGATCCCCGCCGCGCCGGGAAGAGGCGGCTGGTGGTGATCCTGGAGGGAGCGTCGCTGGAGAGCGTCAAGGTGCGAGGAGGCGCGCCAGGCTGGCCGAGAGTGCTGGGCAAAGTTTTAAAGTCTCGGGGAAGAGCACGGAGGAGGATCCGGGAGGAGAAGCGGCTTTAAACTCCCCTTCCGAAGCAGTCGCCAAAGGCGAAAGCTCCTTCGGGGGTGGGTGGGTGGGTGGGGGCGGCTTTATCGCCTTTCTCTGAAATACGTTGGATTTAATCTGTGTGCGGGACAAAAGATCCTATCCTGACGGCAGCGTTTCTCGGCCAGCAGTTCCCAAGCTGGTTGTGTCCGCGGGGAGGTTGAGAGCAACCGCCGGAATCGTCACTTTGGACGGATTCTGGAAATTGTAATCCCAGCGTATTTGGACGGCTTTTAAAAAAAAAATGTCGGGAAGAAGAACCGAGGCAATACTATTATCAGAGGCCATATATTTAAGCGTAGGTGTCATAACCGGTAGTATGGGGTGCAGCGATCTTAGTTTCTTAAAACACGATGTTAGATTAAGAGCACTGATATAGTAAGGGAAATTCTGTTGAGAAATAAAATTGCCATTTCCTCCCACAAATTCAATATATGGAGTGCCATGTGTCAGACAGAACGTAAATGTCTCTTGCTCAAGAACCAGTGGTGTAGAACCAGGGAGTTCAGAAGTCATATAGAAAAGTTTATCTGTGAATGGGAGCTTTTCCTAATTTGCCACTGTTTTATTGTTTTAAGGTTGGGAAAACATATGAATTGCTTAATTGTGACAAGCATAAATCCTTGCTTCTGAGGAATGGCAGAGACCCTGGAGGAGTTCGACCAGATATCACCCACCAGGTATTCTATGCAGGTTTAAGTCCAGTTTTATGGCCCACCTCTGTTCCTGAAATATTAAATGGGAAATTACATTCATGAAAAGGCCAGAAACTAATGCTGGCATTTCTGTTTTTGAATCACGCCACAAATGCTCCTTTTTATTTTTTCACTATTATTTCTTAGTTATGCATATACTAATACTTTCTTCAGGCACTGCCCTTTCTCATATATTCTTTACAACAGTCTTGAAGTCTTCTGAGAGATACTTCCTAGATTTTGCTTTTTAAATAGGTACATATATGATTTTTCATTTTTTTACTTTAGAGCCTCTTGATGCTCATGGATAGTCCCTTAAACCGAGCTGGCCTTCTCCAAGTATACATCCATACAGAAAAAAATGTTCTTATTGAAGTCAATCCACAGACAAGAATTCCTCGCACCTTTGATCGTTTTTGTGGTCTTATGGGTAAGAAATGCAACTAAGATATACCACCCCATTAAGCATACTGAGCAATGTTTGTCTGTGGATCTTTGTATTAAACTAGTCTGATACAGGTGCACACTACCTTGCAGAATGTTTATATAGGGTAGCCTAGGTAGTTATATTTCCAGGTGCTGTTAGTTTATAACCTGTCCGTCACATTAGGGTAACATACTGAAGCAATGGAATTTCTGATACTATTTCTGGAACATATTTGCCTTTTTGTTGAGCCTGGAAGTACAATATATTTTGTATTCAGTACAAGAAGTAAAGAGCAAACATAAAATATTGAAATAATGCTGGGGCTTGAACTATAAAAAGTTGAAGTTCACTGTAGTTTACATGTAATTATAATTTAATGAAATACATGGATGTGATTATGTTCCATCTATTTTACATTTATATAACTAACATTTTATCCTGTGGCACCATTTTTTAAAAGGTCCAAGGCTCCATATATGATCCTGAGTCTTACAGTCACTTGTGCTTTACATTGCAAATGTAAATCCATTCAATCTCTTAAGGGTAGAGAACCGGGCTTTTTGTATGATTCTGCATTTTGTCAGTCCATTGGTCTGCTAAGAAGGTTAGAGAGCCATCATCTGGGTTGAAAGTATTTTTACATTATGTTACTAAATTAAATCACTTTCCCTTTCTGGGGGTGACAAATGGATATTAGCTTTCCCTGTCAGGTCATATTAATTAGTAGGTCATGAATTATGCATTAGTCTATGGCATAGGTGTCAAACTCGCCGTGCCAAATGACGTGTGGCGACATATCGCTACTTTTTTTTTGCATTGCCAGAGCTGGGGTGGGTGCGGCCTCCACATGATGCAACCAGCCTGCGGGCCAGCAGTTTGACAGCCCTGGTCTGTGGAAAAAGAAAATATTCTGAAAACCACTGCTTGGATGGGATTGTTGCAAGCAACTAACAATATGTACCGGTACTTCTGTATTCTCAGTGTTTCTTTGTCTCTCCTTAGTTCAGCTGCTGCATAAGTTTAGTGTCAGAGCTGCTGATGGCCCTCAGAAGCTGTTAAAGGTACTAATTCGACTATGATTCTATAGAAGATTAATTATGTTTCTATTACCAGCTCAATCCAGTTTTTTTCCCTGTAGGTGATCAAGAACCCAGTGACAGATCACCTCCCTGTGGGCTGCACAAAATTAGGCACCTCTTTCTCAGCCCCTCAGGTGACAGACATGCGTGACTTAGTCCCTACTGCGGATCCTATAGCCATCATTGTGGGGGCGTTTGCTCATGGATCGGTAAGGCCTGTATATGCTCTTAGACCCTCTCTCTTATTTGCAAGCCAGTTATCTCACCTCCATCTTAATTGAGGTTCTGGCAGCAAAGATAATATAGGTAGTCCTCAGCTTCTGACCACAGTTGAGCCCAAAATTTCTGTTGCTAAACAAGACATTTGTTAAGTGAGTTTTGCCCATTTTAGAACCTTTCTTGCCACATTTCTTAAGTGAATCATTGCAGTTGTTCAGTTAGTAACACAACTGTTAAGTGGATTTAACTTCCCCATTGACTTTGATTGTCAGAAGATTGCAAAAGATGATAACGTGACCTCAGGACAGCAACTGTCATAAACACAAGTCAGTTGCCAAGCATCTGAATTTTGATCAGTGATCATGGGGATGCTGCAACAGTTGTAAGAGAAAAACAGTCATGTTATTTTTTTCAGTGCTATTGTATCTTTGAACAATCACTATATGAATTGATGTAAGTTAAGGACTACCTATAATGGCTCTTGTTATGGATTAAGTGTCTTAAAAACACGTACTGTAAACTTGGTCCCTGTGACAGGGACACGGTGGCTCAGTGGGTTAGGACGCTGAGCTTGTTGATCAGTTTGGCGGATCGAATCCCAAGTGCCGCGTAACAGAGTGAGCGCCTGTTATTTGTCCCAGCTTCTGCCAACCTAGCAGTTCGAAAGCACGCAAAAATGCAAGTAGAAGAATAGGGACCATTACAGTGGGAAGGTAACAGCGTTCCGTGCGCCTTTGGCCTCTAGTCATGCTGGCCACATGACCACGGAGATGTCCTCGGACAAGCGCTGGCTCTTCGGCTTTGAAACGGAGATGAGCACCGCCCCCTAGAGTTGGAAACAACTAGCACACATGTGCAGGGGAACCTTTACCTTTACCTTAAACTTGGTACATTTCTATAAAGAGGGGTGGGAATACTAGTGCTAATAGTCTCCTGCGCTGACTTACCACTTAAAGAGGGAAACCTAAGTTGCTGAGATTATGGAGCTGGTTTTTTTAAGAGTGCACCAATTTACAGAGGTATAGAAACCGAAATTTGTTTTCTGGGAAGTTAGATCATTTGTCTAACTTACATTCTCTGTTGTATAATTGATTGGAGTATTAATCACCTAGATATTAAGCAATAACATATATACTATAGAAAACTTGACTGGTTGCCATTTTCCTCCTTCAGCTTAATGTTGACTACACAGAAAAGACCATATCTATCAGCAACTATCCACTCTCTGCTGCTTTGACTTGTGCTAAAATCACCACAGCTTTTGAAGAAATGTGGGGAGTTGTATAAGCCTTTTGTTTTGTTTATAGATTCTCAGCCTATATTTTGATCTAACAGGGCTCTCTGTATTGTAAATGTTATGTACTGTACCCTTATTTATGGGAAATACATCCTTTTTTGTAGCAAATAAAAGATTTTTTGTATATAGCAGTGTGATACTTAATAGCAATAGCACTTAACTTTACAGCCCTCTCTAAGTGGTTTACAGAGTCAGCATATTGCCCGCAACCATCTGGGTCCTCATTTTACCAACCTTGGAAGGATAGAAGATTGAGTCAACCTTGAGCTGGTTAGAATCGAACTCTTGGCAGTGAGCAAGCCTGCAATACTGCATTCTAACCATTGCATCACCACAGCTCTTAAATAATGGTTAGCAATAGTTGCTGTATAGTAGTGGCCAAAATTGTGGAAACCTTTTGGGAAAAGTGTACAGTAGAAATGCCACCTTTGGTTAAGTTTCCACCAATTTTTCTTCTAATTTCTTTATAACTGTAGCCTTGTTCACTTAATAATACTATTTTACATTGCTTTTTGGGCAACCAGTCAACTCTTTGCAGCATTGCTTTAATTTTATTACATTTTACAAGCTCACTAAATGAAAGAACACAAAAAAAACCCAACCAACTTGATAGTGATCACATAACACACTGACAAATGTCCTCCTCTCAGCTTTAATACATGACATCAATAACTGAATTCTACTGTGATCCGATTGGTTCATTGTCAAAACAAGATGACACCTGATTGGCTCTCTAAACACTCATGCTCATTGGCTACAATCAGATGAAGGAAAGCTACCTGATATCAACCTAAGCAAGTTGTGCTTCCGTTTTCTGGTTATTTGGCTATAACTTTTCATAGAATGCAGTACAGATAATTGAACAAACTTTGTAACTTGTATTACATTCTTGATTAAATTATCTTTCCATTGATACATAATTTTATGGTACTACTGCCCCCCCCCCCAAGTGGTGTTATTAGCCATCAAACCTCAAAAAATACACTTTTCCCAAAAGGTTTCCACAATTTTGGCCACTACTGTACATGTCCACCAGGTTCCCCACTCCACCTTTTTTTCCTCCCCAAAATTATTTTAATCAAAACATAAATAGGAAACTGGTATGGCACAAAGCTAACTTCTACCATCTTATTTGCTTATATCAGTATCTTTAGGCCCTTTAAAGTTTCCTCTGGATTATAGAAAACTTCCTGGAGACTAATTTTCCTTTGTGATTATTTATGCTTTTGCCATGACAGCCGCACATAACCGCCAAGTCTCCTTGACAGTCATTTCATCTGTATCTCCAATCTAAAAAAATATTTCCCTGTATCTCCATGAACTATAGCAAGTCAATTGAATAAACCAGGGGTCTTCAAACTTGGCCCTTTTATGACTTGTGGACTTCAACTCCCAGAATTCCTCAGCCAGCTTTGCTGGCTGAGGAATTCTGGGAGTTGAAGTCCACAAGTCATAAAAGGGCCAAGTTTGAAGACCCCTGGAATAAACAGTTTTGGAGGCTACTTAGAGACCACTGAATAACAGCAACGCCATCACTGTTTCCAGAGGTAGCCTCACCTAGTCCCAGTGATAGCCAAATTGACAAGATTCCTGTGACTATTTATCTCCTCCAAGTGATCGGGAGAAATAGAATTATCTGAGCAAACACTTTGGCTGAAGTGTACTCACCACTGCTGAAACTCTGCCAGGATTGCTATTGTATATAAGCAACTGCCTGTATAAAAAGTGTACTCGGTTGCCGTGGTGCAC
Organism: Vipera berus; assembly: GCF_964194415.1. Lineage (NCBI taxonomy): Eukaryota > Metazoa > Chordata > Lepidosauria > Squamata > Viperidae > Vipera > Vipera berus. Next base: position 105,341,640 of record NC_138203.1, read on the forward strand.
ATCATGAAAGGCACAAGAACAAGGTGTGAAGATAAAGTGGGTAACCATGTGTACACAGGAGAAAAGGTCAACCTCTGAAGAATCAGTATGCCATATTTAACCATGTTCCTCATTCTTTGCCGTAAGCCACAAATAACACTAGTAAGAATAGAAAAATAGTACCGGTTCCAAAATTCCGGTGGGAAAAAAGCAGCTGAAGCATGAATGAAAAAGCAACTTGGACCAATTTTATCTAGTGGAATTGGAAGGTAAAAAAGTCAGGCAGATGCTCCATTCCTAGACGGTAGCTGGATCAAGTGCTTTACAATCATCTGACACTGCAGAGATGGAAGTGTCTGGGGAGAAGTTGAGATAAGGCAATCTGTAGAAAGGGTACAGAAGTCTGCAGCCTGTTCCCCTCAGTTTGGGGTCTTAACCCCTGTGCTCTTTCACCCCGGTCACTGTAATACAGTTTGTCCACAGCAAATTTGGCAGGTGACGCTTTAACCATCCTGTAATAAATGCACACACGGTACAATCTGAAAAGAAAAGCAAAAGAAATCAACTAGATGTCATCCAAAACTACTATGCTCTAGTGACTACTTGGGAATAGTTCTCTCACCTTTTGGCCGTTACTTAGTTTTCTTTAACTTTTCCTTTCGTGGCACAAATATTTTTCGAAGATAAGGCAACGTAAACAGCAGCGTGAAGAATAACACATGGCCTACGAAATAAATAGACGTGTACACCTGCAAAAGAGGATGAGGAAGTCAGTGTGCTATGTCTTTCTTCAGCCAGTAAATAGAGGGGAAATGCCCTCTTCCAGAGAATCTGGCTTTTTTTGGTACCTTAATCCACTTTTCCAAGCTAAAGAGGCAAAATGGTACTAGAGAATATCCCATGAACATCCAGTGAATAGTTTGCTGAATCACATAGAAGAAGGGCCTCAAGAGGATGTTTGAAGCCAAGGCAGACAGAAACGGGCTGTCTTCTACCAGTCTAATAGCCTGTAATTTAAAAAAAAACCATAATGAGCTTTAAGCTTACAGATGAACAAGCAAAACATGGCTCTGTGCTGCTTGCCCATTTTTACTTTCCTTCCTCCCAGAAAAATCTCTTCAGTGAGCTTATTGCCATCTCGCTAGAGCAGCAGTTGCTTCAACAATCGTTTGGTATTTCAATAAATTATCACAAGTTGCCAATCAGCCGCAAACTGCTCAGCTTCAAACTGTCCTGGGTTCATCAAGAGACTGTTTCCCTATGCCAATGTGTTGCAACTGTCAACCACTTCAAAGAATGTAATCTGCATTTCTCTGATTTATTTCTTTTCCTTCATGGATTTACATTTACTAAGGTCTTCAGCACACTGAAATGCACAGACTTGACATTATTTCATTCTCTTGAGAAGAATTCAACTTGACACAAAAGTGTTGCTGAGGAACCTCAAAAGCAACTTCCAAGTATTTAAAAGTCCTTGCCACATTGTGATAATTGCTGGATCCATCCACGTGCTAAAATGTAATCTGAAACCACCCGATTCAGTGAGCTGTGAATGAACCAAATACAGCTTTAGGGGCGTCTGATCTCGCTCCTTTCGCTAGAATGAAAGCAGTGTCCCGCTACAGCTTCCATTCCCTTTGAGCATAAATGCAGTGCTGCATGTAGAAAACAAAGCGGGACTTGGCTGGTTTTATCAGTCTGGCTGTTCTTCTTTCTTGTGCCCGTGGATGCCTCAGTACAACTTTGTCACTTGATCTATAATTCACTCAATCTGTCTGCTTTTTTAAAGGCAGATCCAGATATTAAATATTATCTAAGGTAACACTTTAAAAAGGTCCTCACCTGCCTCTCCACTGTGACAATCAGGAACTCCATTTGGAAGCAAACTAGATACCCACAGTGTAGCCCATGCCAGACAGCCAGGAAAAGCAAAGATAAAGCTTGCGATAGTAACTTGTTTCCTAGGAATTTCAGGCGTTTGTACATATAGCTAGGAATGGAAATGTAATATTGTCAGGGCAAGTGTCAATGTAATTACTTTGTTTCTCCAGAAAAAAACACTTAACAAAGCCATCCAAGAAATTGCCAACATTTTATTTTTCTTTTAACTTCAGGCTGTTCAACATAAAGAGCAAGTATTAAAAGTCAGCAGGCTCTAGCTTTGAATGATGAGAGGATACAAGTGATGCTTACTAAAACTTCCAAATACGATATAAAAGCCCCTCACTGGGAGTACCAGAAATCAGAGCTACTGTTTCAGTGCTCTGAATAGCTCCTTACTCTTAAGTCAAAATAATTCCTAGAGTAATTTTGTGTGTGTGTGTGTAAGTGGAAGGCAGCTACTGTACAGCTGCATTCCTTTCATCATGGAACAAAGCAACAGTATTTAATACTCCCATTTTAGGCATTGAGTAGCCCAATTCTCTTAGCCTCTGGCTGTATATCCTCTGCTTTTCAAGCCAAACAGCAATCTTGGAAGGCTTAACATTTTTCAGCGAACTACAGCAGGTTGGGTAATGATGTAAGAAGATAGAGTAATACCACATTATTGAGTTTGGGAGTTTTCTCTGTTTTTGTTTTTATGCATTCTATTGCTCAAACTCTCTGGGAGACCTGCAGCTGATGTTCTGCAGTAGTGGTCAAAAACGCTGTGGGAGCTGCAAATTTTTCACTCAGATCTTAGCCCTTGCACACAAAAATCAGCTAATCTCCCCAAATACAATCCCATGCCCCATTCCTATTCCACTCTTACTCTCCAACTGACTCCAACTGTTCTGCAGAAAACAGCCAAGTTATGCTCACCGGGCTATCCAATTGTTGGTGTTAGTATTGAAGGAGGCAATGGTTCCTGTAAAATAAGGAGTTGTCTCGAACATCCAGATTTTCATGTTGGCACAAGCATCCCACTGTGGTAACCCCTTTTCATCCCTTCCACTGTAGCCTAGCCCAGTTAAGATGCAAACTCCTTCCTGGAATGAAAATAACATAGGATTATCAAGTTATGCCAATTAAGTATTATTCTATCTAACCTAATTAGAAAACAGATTTGCAGGGCCATATTCAATGCCCTAGATTAGTGGCTAGACACAATAATGGGCTAGATCAGGGGTGTCAAACTCAATTTCATTGAGGGCCGCATCAGCATTGCGGTTACCCTTGAGGGGCCGGGTGGGTGGGGCCAGGGTGGGCGTGGCCTACTGGTTGGGCGTGGCTGGAGTGCGTGTGATCTACTGGGTGGGCATGGCCAGCTCTACATTGTTCACGTCAAGGGTGCCTATGGGGGCCTGGGCAGGAGTGGGACAAATGTGAGGGTCTCTGGCAGAAGGAGATGGGACCGGGGCAAGTGCCGAGGTATGGTCCACCGGAGGAGCCTCACTGTTCCTCTCAGGCCATGCGGGGGGGGGGGGGAGGCTGGACGGTGATGCGGAGGTCAAATGCCCAGCCTAGCCCTCAAGCACCCACAGCACTAAGCCCAGCCTCACTTCCCCAAGGGGGTGCCCAGCTGCTGTGCTTGCTCTCCTTAGCCAGGTTGCTCATGATGGGTATGAGGGCAACGTCAAGAGGGAGGCCCACTCCCTCTCCATGTGAGGAGAACTGGCTTTGTTTCCAAAGCTTCCTTAGCAATAGGATGGGAGACCACCCAGGTTAGGCCAGGAGGAGGGGGCAAGGGGATGGTGAAAGGGCAGCAGGGAAGGACTAAGGCAGGACTTCCCTCAGACCCTCCCTCTCCTTCCTTCCTTCCTTCCTTCCTTCCTTCCTTCCTTCCTTCCTTCCTTCCTTCCTTCCTTCCTTCCTTCCTAGTGGTGGGAAAATATTTGAGATGGGGGAGGGAGAAAAACAGGCAAGAAACGCAACTGGGGAAGTGGCATCCTTCGTGAGGAATGAAGAAATGTACCATCGCCTGGAAGTGGCCAGCACATGGCCCTCTCCTCACAGCGCCGAGAGGCTGAGCCGGGTGGCACAAATCTGAAGAGAAGCACAACACTGCCCAGCCCCTAGCCTGCCCGAAGTAGGCAGGGCCATGTGCTGGCCACTTCCAGGCGATGGTGCATTTCTTCATTCCTCACAAAGGGTGATACCTCCCCAGCGTCCACCGAGGGGGCAGTGCTGACACGGCACGGGCCGATCCCTTGCTGTTTCCAGATGGCCTTGTGGAGCTAAGACTGACTGCGTTTCAGCATAGATGACCACCACAAAATTGTACATTGGCTCCTGGCCGGCCTGGGCCAGAGGCAAGGCAGCGGGGGCCGTTCCCTCCCTGTTTCCAGGATGGCTTTGCGGGCCACATGAAACCACTTCGCGGGCCGGATCTGGCCCCCGGGCCTTGTGTTTGACATGTCTGGGCTAGATGAAGAACAAGCTAAAATTAAATCCAGTGTTAATTACTAATGAAGTGGGCTAAAGAGTAGATTCAGCTTGTCTCCCTGAAAGAAGAGATTTCCAGCTTGATCTGGATTCACATGCGGCAGCTGTGGTGAGGAGCATGGATCTGAACAATTTAAGTAAACCCATCAGCTACAATGATTCCTGAAGTCACATTTAGCTACCCCATCTTAGTGACAGCCTGAACTACTATTATAACAGATTCTATGTGGGAGTAATCCTGAAAAGTGCCTGGATGATATATACTGGTACAAGATCTGCACTAAATCCAAATTGCTTTCCGGATACAGTTTAAAGGATTGATGTTAATTTTTAAACTACTGAATAGATTAGATAACCCAGAACTGCCTCACCTGCCCAAGTAACAGAGACCTAAATATCACCTGGGAACTGTGTTTGGCCTTCACGCACTCTCTGTAAAGATGCATCTGTCTTGCGAGGGCCTTTGAAGATTAACAGTTCCATGTTCTGGTTACTTTTTTAAATCTATTTTTCTATTTATATATATTATTGTTTTAGTAGCTGGATTGGTCCTTGTCAAAACAAAGGTGGCCCCAAACAAAGGAAATAAACTGGCCAACATCCAGGCTTACCGTCACTAGCCAACAGGTAACGTACTTGTAAAGCATTATCTTGCCCCAGATCAATATATAAAAACAGCGAAACCAGAAGGACTGTTTCTGCATTATAAGAGCACATTTGTAAGATAAGATTAGTATCAGAAGCAAAAAAAAAATTGTATAAATTCCTAGCACTAACCATTTTATTTTTCCAAGGTGGCTTATACTATAAAAAATGCAGTTCAATATCATAAACCAATCATAAAAGTATTTTATATTTAGAGACATTTTGAAAAATCAAAATAAAATTACATAGTAAATACAAAAAAAAAATGTTATTTCTTAAAATCCAGAAGGAGCAAATTTGTTTTTAATACTCCAACATTTAATCACAGGGTTCATTTTAGATACAAATAAGCCCAACCTCAGAACCTCAAATAGGGCACTTTCAGAAATAGCTTTCCTGGTCTCAAATTTTGGAACAGCATACAAAAAAAAAAAAAAAAAAAAGCCATGGCAGGCAAAATGTGAACTATTAAGAAATTATACAGGGACAAATGTAATTTTTTTTAAACTTGTTTTTAACTTTTGTATCTGGTTTTTAATTACCCTGTAAACCGCCCTGAGTCCTTCGGGAAAGGGCGGTATATAAATGTAATAAAATAAAATAAAATAAATAAATTGTTAGGATGTGTAAATCAAAGCACTGAGTGCATGCATTCCCACAGAGAACATTTGAGAATTTGACTCAGGGAACTCATGAAGTGGGTTTATAGTAGATATTAGCGATACATGGGCATTGCTTTCCTTCATCAAAAGATACTACTCAATGTATCACTTATCAAAAATAAATAAGTGAGGAAAAAAACATTGGTAAAGAAAACTGATACTTGATGGTTTTTCTGGTGTTGTTTTAGAACGAGGGATACTGTTTCATTTGTACTAGCAGATGACTAAAATCAAGCTGTTCAATCTAATGCCCTCTAGATTGGTTGAATTTCAAATCTTATTTTCATCTAAAATTCTGGGAATTTAAATTCAGCGCATCTGGGGGAGACAAAATTTAAAAAGACTAGATCAGAGAACTATAGGTTGCTATTCAAAAGACAATCGTTATAAAGTTTCTTGTGAGCTAAACTGTTATCCTAATGTAGCCAAACGCTATTTCTATTTTTTTTATTTTATTCTCCTTAATGTGAAGTTATAGAAGCCTTTAGCACTACTTACCATGTAATCATCAGAGACAAGATATTCCTCATCGATATAAGGTGATGCCACAGTATAGATTATCATGAAGGAAGTGCCCAGAAGTAGACGTTTAAGAGCAGGAACAAAGCTATAACAAATGTCAGAAAATTCAGACTCCCTCTGGTGTCATACTTCGAGAAACAAAGGGAATGTGTGTTTTGGCTGAAATGGTTCACATCACACCAGCATTTCACGACCAAAAGAAGTGAGAATCCCCAAATGGCTCCCAATGCAAATAGTATTAACAACGTTGGGCAAGTTTGGGAGCTGCACAGATGTATCCTTAACGAGGGAGACTTTGGCAGTTGGTTTGTAGGGGCCACAGCCTGGAAGTTTACCTGTTGGGTCTTTGGCCTGGAACATCAGTCAGCTCACCCTTTACCAACTTGTAATATCGTGTCATGGAGAATTGGGGGCCCACCATGAAGGCACCATAGAAATAGGCGAAGCCAGAGACCTCAAGCAAAGTAGGAACTCCCCGGACAGCAAACTGTTTTTGGTCAGGGGCTAGGGATTCCTGCACCGTAATAAGAAAAACACCAACATTAGCACTCCTAGGCGAAACTTTTCCTGTAAGGTTTTGACTCTCAAAAGAACCTAGTTTTCTATACCTAGACTTTACTCAAGAGTTCAGAATTTCAAGTGCTTGGCCTAAATAAAAACTCTTAGATGGGGAAAAAAACCCCACAATTCTTTAATCATTTTGAATGTTGTTTTAAGCTGCTTCAAGATCTCTTTTAAAGAGAAGTGGTATATAAAACATAAACAGAATACTGTTGCATTATTAGTCTACAGTAGTAGAAATTGTACAAATATATGGTTGTAAAATTTAAAATAAGATGAAAAAAAATCCTTTCCTGTTACATCCTTGATGCAATAAGCATTTCAAGTGCTTGCCAATTACAGAGTTTTTATCAGTTTATTCTTTGGTACTGCAGCAACAGATACCAGAGGTGGAGACAACCACAGCAGAACCCATGATAAGCTGAAGGTTGCAGCATGTGGGAAGGTTACCAATATCACTTTTCAAGCTTTTTACTGTGCTTGTAACAATTTAACAAGCCACATGTTCCAAATGAGTAAAAAAACCCACTCCCTACAGAAACAGATACCCTTCCATTGTCCTGGCACCAAGCTGCCAGGAAGCTACGGATGTCAGCAGACAGAACTCACACTAATTTTCTATATTGTGTTCTTCTTAAGCCACCTCACTGCTATTTGTAGTCTTTATCCAGAGACTTTGAGGACAAGCTGATAGAAAATTAATCTAAGCATTGTAAAATATTCAAAATAATGTATCCGAATTGCAATACTCTCACCAAGCCAACAATCTTTTAAAGAATACCGTATATACTTGAGTATAAGCCGAATTTTTCAGCCCACTTTTTGGGCTGAAAAATTCCACTTCGGCTTATACTCCAGTCAACAAAAAAAGCTTACCGAGGACTTGTGCGCGGACGAGGCTTTGGTGCTTCCAGGATCGCGCGCACCTCTCCCAAGCCACCGCCGTCCGGAGACCTGCCGAAGTTTGGGGAGGTTTGGGGAGGTGCGTGCGCACCTCCCCAAACCTCCCCAAACGTCGGCAGGTCTCCGGACCTCCGCGCCCTGCCTGCCTGCTTCTTTCCGCAGCGGAAAGAAGCAGGCAGGCAGGGCGCAGAGGAACGGAGACCCGGCGACGTTTGGGGAGGTTTGGGGAGGCGCCCAAACCTCCCCAAACGTCGGCAGGTCTCCGGACGGCGGTGGCTTGGGAGAGGTGCGCGCGATCCTGGAAGCACCGAAGCCTCGGCCGCGCGCAAGTCCTCGGTAAGCTCCGGGCGGTCACTTGCTTCGCGTCTCCTGAGGGAAGGGGGGGCGACTGGAGCGGGCGTGTTTCCTCGCCTGCTGGGCGCCGCGATTTGCCCGGGGAACGCGCGGGCCCCGAATGGCAGCGTGGAGCGAGGAAGCGGACAGCCAGGGCTTCCCCGAGAGCCGCGGCCACACAGGGTATTCCTGTGTATTCAGGCTTGCAAAATGGCGGATCGAGCCTCTGCTGGCGGCAGAGGCTTGCAGAACGGCGGATCGGCTTATACTCGAGTCAACAACTTTTTCCAGTTTTTGGGGGTGAAATTGGGGGTCTCGGCTTATACTCGAGTCGGCTTATACTCAAGTATATACGGTAATTGTAAAATCTGGGGTTTAAAAAAACATGTAACAAGGCTAAACAGTTAAAAATCAGAAAAGGAGGGAAAAAAGCATTAGATTGAACATCGAGTTTGCTATTTCACGTTTTCTTTTCTCAACATTTGGAGGAAGCCCACTTCCATCGCTCTGAAGCAACTTACAGGTAGGCCTCGACTTATGACCACAATGCTTTGTGTTGCTAAGCAAGGCAGCTGTTAAGTGAGTTTTGCCCCATTTTATGACCTTTCTTGCCACAGTTGTTGAGTGAATCACTGCAGATGTTAAGTTAGTAACACGGTTGTTAAGTGAATCTGGCTTCCCCATTGACTTTGCTTGTCAGAAGGTCCCAAAAGATGATCACATGATCCCAGGACACCACAACCTGGCAACTAACTATGAGTCAGTTGCCAAGCATCTGAATTTTGATCACATGACCACGGGGATGCTGCAATAGTCATAAGTGTGAAAAATGATTATTGGTCACTTTTTCACTGCCATTTGCGGACAGGTAGTCCTCAAATGTTGTAAGCTGAGGACTACCTGTACTGCCCAAGTAATGGATTTTCCTATTTTGCTATAATTTGTCCTCTGTACGTACGATATGGCTGCCTAATTTAGTTTTGACAGAATTAGCAGCAATTCCATTATCTTCAAATTTAGGATTTCAGAGACTGCCCATTTAAATTTGTTCCAGTGTCTGCCAAGAAGGGCTCTGAGTGTATTGCATAGAATGGGATCAATGGGAAGTTTAGCTGCTGGAATTTGTATTCATACAGTAGAGTTAGCTTGAATGAAGCAGCAAAACAGGCTAGTAAACAAATGAAATAAATAATTTTACAAATATGGAGACTTTATCTTAATATTTTGCCTCCAATATTCCCACGAAGAACCTTTGTTATATTTTAAATAACTCTGTACTTACTCTGAGAAACATCCAGGTTGCATGCCTGCAGGATGATTCACTTCCACTTAGGAATGAATGTAGTACAATAACAGTTTTAGCTACACACAAGCAAAAATCTCAACCTTTCTTTAATTTTAGTTTGATGCATGGATAAGCCTGAATGCTTATAACTATTCAAATAAATATTGTTAGCCTCTACCTTGGAAGCTTTCACCTTATGTTTTTTAAGGTCAGTAGTAATACTATTGTCTTTAATGCAGAAGAGTTGGTGGACCAAATCTGGTGAACTAACACTGAAGTTCATAAGACTACCCTCCTGGGTCTTATTCGTAAATCTTCATCTAAATGGAATACAATGATTTTTCTAATGGCTCAATGATGCCATGTTCTTTTTTGCTTTAATCTTCCACGAACATTTAATGGAAGCAAAAAAAAATGTTCACGATAAAGGAAGTTTGCACTGTTTAAATGAAGGCGTTAGGGTGTCACTATCTAAGATCTGTGAGATGTAGGAATGTTCCTTTTCACTTCTTTTTGAAAGATGGTGCAATAAAAACAAATGCCTGTAAGTTCTATTCTCTTAATAAACACATAATTTTAGGCCCTCAGTTTGCAACTAAAGAGATTTAAGTCTGCTCACCAGCTTAACAGCTATCTAGATCTCTCTCTCCTTTATTGTGAATTTCCACTAAGTATCTAATTTTATTTTGAAATTTCAATGTAAATGTTTGATGATTTCTATCTTATAAAGAATATTCTGGGAATGTCTTTACAATCACAGGTGATCTGGTATGAGTCACAGAAGTGTTTTCAATTTCTCTTATGATTCCAGTTCATGATTAAAGAATAATGGAGGGGAAAAAACTGGTTCTACTCACCTCTTCCTTCCTGCCTTCATAGTAATCAATAACCAAACCTACAAAAAATATACATTATCAAACAAGAAATATGCCTATTGAATACTTTGGGGGCAGTCAATATAGAACTGCTATGGATCTAGCCACAGCTGAGCTAAGAAAAGTCTGGGTGTGAGTTGTCAATTATGGTTTTTAAAGATACAAGAACTCTCCAAGGCAATAAATTAAAACCACAAGAGTGAATATAAAGGGACCAGGTGGAACTGCATAGGTCAGGAACTGCATGGAATGGAATTACTTACCAATCATCTTTAGAGTCAAGACACAATGTGGCATGGTCCATTTGATGTCATAGTGCTCTGTGGCCGTGAAATAATAGCCAGCCATCAAATACGTCTGAAAAACATTAGCTAAAATCACATGCTATTGCACAGATTCTATTTTCTCTGCTTGAAATTTCCTCATAGTATTTGCTGAACCCATCAGACCCAGACAAAATCAAAATTCCACAGAAAAGCATGAAGGGAGGAAGTATGTTCATTGGAATTGGTGGCAAGTAAATTTAAATAAACGTTTACCATCTGAAAGCAGAAGGTGGTGACAATGGCAGTGACTGTGCGACCCATGAGCCTCAAGATGAGAAACTGTACGAAGACACATATGAGAGAGTGACAGACCTGTGGCCCTAAGAAAGTAAATAGGAATGATTACAAACCGTATAGACAAGCAGCATTGCACACCCTCCCAGAGACCTTCCCAGTGCTCACTAGTAGGGCAGTCTTGTCAGCTCTCTTACCAAAGTTGAAGTAGGCAAGTGAAAGTCCTATTATTGTATTATAGATGTGAATGAGGTAGTCACTTTTCTGGAAAAGGAAGTAGCGTTGGAACAAGGCAAAGGGGTATCCTAAAGAGAGAAAACAACTGAAATCAATACAGCACATCTGTATTTCACAAAATATATTATATATATTCTTGTTTTCTGCTCTTCTGTCCAAGATGTAGGCCACTTTTTGATAGAAAATAGTGATAGTTTTAGGGGAACAGTAGGTTGTAAAACGAGTAAACTGACCTTAAAAAATTTGGAGGTTGCTTTTTTGGAAATAACATCGAGATTAAAAAAAATGAGAGGTTTATTTAATAAGCCTTTCAAGAGTTTATCATCACGTTTATCAATATGGTATATAACTCTGATCAGTTTTCAGAAATAATAGTCAGAAGAAGCAACTGTGCTAGAGTGAGGCTAAGATCCATTTATGTAATAGAGAACTGTGAAGTCTTAAATGAACACAATATGAGCCCTAGAACATAGAATAACAGGATTGGAAGGGACCTTGGAAGTCTTCTAGTCCAACCCAAGCCTGAGAAGGAAACCTATACCATTTTGGACAAATGGTTGTTTAACCTTTTCTTGTTAGGTTTTGTTTCTTCTGAACAATTTAAATCATTCTAGTAGTGTGTTCCAGGCATGGGTTTCATCCCCCCAAGTTTCAGTAAAGGCAACAATGTACCTGCCCTCATGTACTAGATTTCAAGTTCACCCTCTCGGTTCCTCATTCTTTGAGTGTATAGGCATCGGAGTCCTTTTTGACTGACTCTGCATCTGTATTTATAATGGCAGCAGTTCTGCTCCAAGATATAAAGCTATCGTATAAAATTGGAAACAAATGTTTTCAGTTGTTAACTTTTCACTGCAGTAGAAGCAAATACAGAAGCCTTGTAACACCACTAGATACATAGTTTTTCTTATTTACACTTGGAAAAAAATATTCAGCTGTGAATTTCTAATAACCAAGGAACCTGTGAATGTTACATTCTGCCAATCACCCAATTTAAATGTTTGAATATCAATAATCCAAAGTAGAAGTTGAAATCTGCATGGTACTTGGAGAAACAGCCTTCACAAACATAATATTCTCCAGATGTATTGGTCTACAATTTCCTTCATCCGTAATCAGTCTTCCTTATGGTGGCTAAGGATGGTTGGAACTGTAGTCCAGCACATTTAACGGACTCTAAAATAGAAAAATCTGTAATAAAGACATATCCTCTCCTGTATTTCATCCTTAGATCAGGACCAATTGATGCAGACCCATGGCTTTAACATCCAGCCATTTTTTGTTCTCTGCACCTTGCTTCATCTATTATTTAGCTAGTTAATTCTTGACAACCTAAAAACCTGCTCACTGTTGTGACATTTTGTTTGTACTTAATATAGGTATAGTACTACTTAAGACCCTCAAGACCCTTTTCTATATAAAGAACAAGGACATTAAATTGCTGCTCCTAACACACACAAAAATGAATTTTATATAAAAAACCTATACTCTGTAGATATTAAAACACGGTCCTTGCCATTAGCAAGAGATCCCAGTAAACAGGGAACTAACATTAAGTGTACAACACTATGCAATGAATGAATGAAAACTAGTAAAAGAGAAATACTACATCAGATAATACAATGGACATTTAGGGTATTTTTTAAACAAATATTTTGAACATATACAGATATAGACAAATGAAGCTGTGAACAAATGTATAAACATACATAGACTGTCCAGACATACCAAAGGTAAGTATTAATAAGTCTCTACACAATGACTGACAATTATAGTAATAAATCACTAATAAATCATCACAGAAGACAAATTAGCAAAAACTACCCTCAATTTTGTAAAAGTGTAAAAAACATTTACTGTACCAGAATCAGGCAAAAAAACCCAAGTAAGTTTAAAAATTCAAGTTAAATACTATATTAACCCAAACAAGCCACTTCTCTTTTTCTCTCTTCTTCTTATGAACATACATCTCTTGGGTAAAATATCCCTCCTCTTCCCTGTGATTTTAACTCCTCAGAACAACCTTAAGAAAACTTAAAACTCAGACAGGACAGTAAGCTTGGCAGATACACAAGGAAAATATCTGCAGAGGTCACACTGGAGACGAAGAGAAAATGTATGGAAAACCAAATGGATAGAAAAGAAAATTTATTTGATTTGATTTCTTTGAGTACAGGTAGTCCTTGATGTATGACCACAATCGAGCCCAAAATTTCTGTTGCTAAGCAAGACATTTGTTAAGTTAGTTTGCCCCATGTAAAAACTTTTCTTGCCACATTTGTTAAGTGAATTTGGCTTCTCAGTTTTTGCTTGTCAGAGAGTCGTTAAAAAGTGATCCCATGACTCTGGGACACTGGAACCATCATAAATATGAGTCAGTTTCCAAGTGACTGGATTTTGATCATGTGACCCTGGGGATCCTGCAACAGCTGTTAGTGTGGAAAAACAGTCCATGTCACTTTTTCCAGTGCCGTTGTAACTTTGAACGGTCACTAAACAAACTGTTGTAAGTTGAGGACTACCTGTAGACTCATGCTATGAATGCCATTTTTATAAGCACAATTCCCCTGAAGAAGGTTTTCTTCAAAATGTATTGGGACCTATATTAAAAGAAGTATACCATATATACTTGGGGTGTGTGTGTGAAAGCCCTAATAAGCAGGCATATACATAGAATGAAGGCTACTGCTAAGCTTGTAAGCCGCCCTGAGTCTTCGGAGAAGGGCGGGATATAAATGGAATTAAAATAAAAAATAAATAAATAAATATATTTTCCATCATATTGGAAACCACAGTAATTATAGCTTTCTATAGTAAAATATGTTTAAATAAGTTTTATGTATCCAAGTCTCCCTAAACTGATTATTAGAAAATGGAGGAAATAATCATTCAAACGTTATGAGTGACTTCAAATATTAAGAGTAACAGAACTCAGGAAGAAACAGTTAATAAACTTTGTTTTGACCCTCTATCGATATGTACAAAACCCCTTACTTCCTTTCCTGCCTTCTATACTGATGTGATAACTAGAGCTTTATAGAGCTGCAATGCACCTCAGCACAAATAGCGCAAGCTCCTGTTTCAAATAAGCAGAATAAATTTAAATTTCACTCTAAAATAGCCACAGGAAAGTTTCTATTGGAACTGTAAAAGGATTTCCTGAGTTACTTCCTTAGAAGTCATAGTCCCCAGTTATTTTGTCTCTCTAATCACAATATTTCCCTATGTTTTACAAAGAGATATAAAGTACTGTATAATCTATCCTAGGGTACTAATATTTTATATGTCATTATAAAATACTTTATCTTTCCCAAGCTGCAAGAGAAGCCACCACAATTCACTTCTACTTTTTTTCTTTGGCTGGTTATACATGCAGTTTCACAAACTGAGCTTTTAAAACAAAGCATGCCACATTCTGTAATACATGTTTTTCTGTCCACTAGACTAGGTCATGCTGGCAATACGGTAATCCAGCTGTCATATAATATAGAAGCAATATCATAAACTGGATTTCACACTCTTCTCCCCCTCTGAATCAATATGCCCATCTCAAGCTTCCTGGATACATGTTTTATACACACATGCATACATGAATATTAACATCCAGTTATTAATAAATATACAACTTCTACAAGCGTCTTTCTCACAAAAATCCTGCAAAAGGACACTCTCAATTTATAGTTATTTTTGAAATTTTAGGAGATTTTGCAAAATTAAATTCAAAAAGCTTCCGAATAATTCCAAAGGCTCAAATCCATATTACTTATAAGCTGCCATATATATCAGGTTTAATTTTTTTTGAGGGAATCAATTAAACTCATTTGCCTAGTTTTCCACAGCACTATTAAAATAGCTCAATAACATGGGAACATTTACGTAAAATGAAAGGGCATAATAAAAATTCACTGAAAGAAAAAGAAACACAGCAATCCATTGCCTGTGATTTGCATTTGTTTACATCTCTGGCTTAAATACATTTATGAAGATTATAAATCTGAGATGCAATTCCCCAAAGCAGCACTGGGACAAAACAAATGCATACTGTGCAATGTATTTACATATGTGTATTTACCAGTTTCTCTCTTCTGCTTCTCAAAAGAATGCCAGGCTTAGAAAATACATACACCTTTTTCTAATAAACTAGCAATTCTAATGGCAAATGTATATTTTTAAGGACCAAGTTCACACAACCATTCTGTACATTATGGCATGAATCACGATGCTCATATCTTTTGCAAGATCATCACATATGTTCTTTTACACCTCCAAATTTTGTCTACATACCCAAAGAAGCAAAGAATTTCAAAAGAAAAATGCTGATTTTCAGAATCCAAAATTTTATAAACTGTAGGAAGTATAGTCTTCTTTAAAAGCTGCTGATGTGGAACTGCGCTAAAATGAAAGCGTGTAAACTTTGTAAGATTGTCAATCTAAACATTATACCGTATATTGTCTAAAGGTAAAGGTTCCCCCGCACATGCGTGCTAGTCGTTTCCAACTCTAGGGGCCAGTGCTCTTCTCCGTTTCAAAGCCGAAGAGCCAGTGCTTGTCCGAGGACGTTTCCGTGGTCATGTGGCCGGCATGACTAGACACCAAAGGCGCACAGAACGCTGTTAGCTTCCCACCGTAGTGGTCCCTATTTTTCTACTTGCATTTTTACGTGCTTTCAAACTGCTAGGTTGGCAGAAGCTGGGACAAGTAACAGGCACTCACTCTGTTATGCGGCACTCGGGATTCGACCCGCCAAACTGCCGACCTTCTGATTGACAAGCTCAGTGTCCTAACCCACTGAGCCACTGCGTCCCTTATATATTAGCTAATGTAAAAAATAATAGTTCACCTTGAATATACATTTAGTTAATAGTGCATACCGTACATAGTTTGCTTTTGTGCATTAAAAACTTCGCAAGATGCTTTTCCCTTGTTCTCGGCCAACAAAACTGACAGGCAGAAACCATGGATTATGATATTCCAACAGAGGAGATTTTCTTCACAAGTCTCCTTTAATCTGTATTATTTGTTCAATATATGTATGCTTTAGTTCAGAGATACATTCTTATTTTTCAGTTTTTTAATTTAAATCTAAAGTGCTTATCTCTGCTAATGCTATTCTGCTTTCATAATTTTTTATCCTGTTTGTTTTATATACCTTTGTTTTATTTGGATTTTTTGTCCTATAAACAATTGTAGAAATTGAGCGACAGGTTTGTAATTATTAGCAACAGGTCCAAACTGTTTGAAACTTCCTTCCATGAAAACTGCATTGAAATGAATTATTATTGTACAAATGAACAGGAGCTAAGGGAAGATATCAATGGAGTCAAGATGATTTTTTCTGATTCCAAGTATGCACAATTTTATCCATTGCTCTTTCATTATTGCTCTCTATTTGTCAATAAATGTTGACACCTTATCCCTTCAGGTTATACTTGCCTCCAAATGGCATTGCAAACAATCAACACACTATTTTTGCTACAGCGCAATGTTAACATTAAAAGTGCAAAATCATCTCCATTACTGTAATCTAGTCAACTCAGACTGCCTGAGGTTTGGGGCTTTCAGTTATTTCTCTACGAAGAACCACCTAACAAGTATTTTATTATTTATTTATTAATGGGATTTATATCCCGCCCTATCTCCCGAGGGACTCAGAGTAACAGAGTAACAGAGCATATGCTTTGCATGCAAACATTTCTATCCCAGTGCCTACAAAGAAGATTTCACCGTACTTAAGGCATTATAAAATGCTGCCAATCACAGGAGGCATGACTGAGTAGTATGATGCGGGATCCTGACGGACTACAGAACATTTCTCTTTCTCTCTCTCTCAGAAATGGAATATGGAACAGATTTCAGAACAAAAGTAAGTTCTGATAGCAACATAGCAAACTTTTTTCAGTACAGCATCAAATGGTACAGCAATATTACTATTCCAACAAGAAAATATATATAAGCTAAGAATTCCCAAAACCTGAATGTTAACACTATTTGATAACTGACATATAGGTAGGATACTAGAACTGAGCATACATCAGATATGTCATTTATTTGTAATAAATTTGTGCTTTAAAAGCTACCAGAGGAAATTTGGGAATTAAGCAATGGGAAAGCTAATGTGAAAAGGTAAAAAAAACTTCCATTCCATGTAAATTTGAGAATCTTTGCAAGCTGCAGTGCTGAATATATGTTCCAAACATGACTGTTTTGAAGATCTTACACCACACCTTGGAAGCCTTAATTAAGCACACATCTGAAATGAGAAAATATCTACAAATTTGCAATACTCCCAACACACAGGTTTGCAAAGTAATCATCTTGTTGCTGTCTTAAAATAACCACCCCGAGATACAGGAACATACAGAAGTATGGAAGAGGGTGCAGCAACAGTCATCTCCTCAACATACAAGCCCTTAGATGAATGGTTGATGGCAACAGTGAATGTAAGGCCAAATACATCCTTGGATAAGCATGCTCTCTGATCTTCAAAAACTGGAAAAAGTACATTAAATTAAAGCCATTCTACTATGAGCTTAGCAGAGATTACAAAGAGAGAGAAGTTTGGGAGACAACTAAGTACCTTTAACTATAGGAGAGAGAACTCTCTGGATGGAAAGGCCAAGATTTCTATCAGAGATACAGAGTTAATTACTATTGGTTCCACCAATGAAACCAAATCGCTTTTGGAATTTTGAGATGATGTAAGAGGTTGAGATCTTATACATAATGTAAGATGATGTAAGATGTTGAGATCTTATATATAAATAAGTGCATTCTACCTTTACAAGTGGCTTGTAATTTGAACAGAAAGAACTATGTAGCTCAAATGGATAGCATTCCATTGGCAAGATGTGCTGGATTTTGTCAGTATCTGGTCTCCAAAGTGATAATATACTGCTTTCAGCTGAGAAAGCAGTACAGTAATGAAACAAAAAAATCTGGTTTCCCTTCCCCCAAAAGTAATCAAATATATCAACTGAGTGGTAACACATTAAGTGTAAAGAATTTTCAGCGATCAAACAAAACGTATATGCATGTCACTGAGCTCAGGATCCTTGTGGTTTAATGTTCTCTGGCATACATTATCATGTTTGCAATTGATAATATGGTTTTCTTTGTAGAAAATCAGAATTTCTCACTGAAATCAGAAAGATTTAGACTTGCTGTTGTCAACTTAGACTAAAACGTACAGAAGGATAACTTCTAGGGTTGAATGGTAATTAAAGTAAGCAAGTGATACCTGTATTTTTTCTTACTTGTGCAAGCATTCATAAAAAATAAAACTCCTTTCTGTTTTGTAAGAACACAATATAGCAGTAGTTACATATGGAACTATAATTACCACCTTCTTATGTTTCGACATCAGAGGTATTTTCAAATTCCCAGACCTAGAGTTCATTTTCACAATTTAGATTAACAAATTGAAACAGAACATAAGCAGTCATCTTCTTTTTCATAAATAATGCATCCCTCCAGCATCTACAAGCCATAATATTTTAAAGTTTTGCCAACTTTAGCTCAAAGTCTTGAGCTAATGATTCACATTCATTCCACCTATTTAACCATCTCCTAAGAAAAACAATTCCTCATGCAAGCTCCTATTGCCAGCTGTTAAGTACTGATGCAAAAGGCAGATAGAAAGGCTCAGGTATGCTTAAGAAATGTCTAAGCAGAAATTGGAGTGAAAAAGTTGCCATTACTGCAAAATAGTTTTGCTATCTTTTCCTTTGCTGTTTTTTTTTCCAGAGTTTGCCATTCTAAATTTTAACGGGGCATTGCAACTAGTGCAGTACCACAGACACCGAGAAGTACAGTCTTTCCCTTTACCCTTTAAGAGCCAGGATAAACAGGAAAAACAGAGTCATTAACATGTTAAAGACTTGTCTCCCACACTTTTTATGCAGATATCCCTGGGGACCTTATAAAGGAGAGGAATCAGCAGGAGCAACCTGTCACACAGGGCTGCTCGTTTATCCGGTTCCCTCTGGTGCACAAACATTTAGAGAGGAACAGGAGCCCTACCGCCCCCTCCTTCGTGTAGACTGTCATTCAGAAGAGTTTGTTGCTCCAGAGATTTATGACAACCTGGGACTGACACCAGATATCTGTAAGGCAACAAGGACGACTATAAATGCAAAAAAAAGGTATGTACAGGAGGAGATCATCTGTCAGATCAGGCACGAAGGATCGCCCAGCCCGCCACGATCCAGTTTCACGGGGGCCGCCCTACTGGCGTTAAGAAGCCCAGTCGCCCACCCCGACCTCTGCCTCAATTTGACCCTGAAAGGCAAAGAGGTCGCGGGGCTTTTTAGGCACCCCAGGGCAGGCTCGATCTCTCTCCCTCGTGGCCGTGCACTGCAACGCTCGTCCCTCCTCCTCCTCCTCCTCCCCGCTACTCACCCAGAAAGATTGAGACGATGAGCCGAAGTGCCTGTTCCGAACTGCCCAACGACTTCGCTATGTCGCCCAGGCTCGTGCCCAGCCAGCGCCGCACCTCGGCGGCGATGGCGTTTCCAAGGTGTTCCGCCATCTTCTCCGCCGGGCCAGCCGACCGAACCCCGCTCCGTTACCCCTTTCGAACCCGGTTTACCAGCCGCGGTAGTAGTACCGCCGCGGCGGCCCCCGCACCTAAGCCACGCCCCTGCCGCCTTTCCTGTCGCGCCGATTGGTTTCAAGACTCCCGGCTCCCACCTTCCATTGGCTAACAGGTGGCTGAAGGGTGGAGCAAGAACTTCAACGCTTAACTGAGGCAAAGGTTAGCCGCACCTCTTTTACACCCCCTCCCTTACGCGCACACGTGAAGGGACATTTAGTTTGTTGAGAGTTGAGGGAAGCCATTTCTATTGGGAAGGAAGGGTGGCGTCCAGAGCGTGAGGCGGTTCTCAGCTTCTCATTGGCTGTTCTAAGACAGGAGAGAGCCAGAAAGGGAGGGGGTCAGGAGGAGGAGGTGTTGCCGAGGTTACTGTCGGACATAAGGAGGCAGACTAGAGACAGTGGGCGTGTTTCCCCGCAGGAGGTCCGAAGGGTCCTCTCGTGGTTCTAGACCTGTCAGTAGTAAAGTAGACTCCGCCTATTCATGCATATTCAAATAGAGGCGCAAGACTTTGGCCGGCTTCCAGCGTGAACATGTATTTCTCACTTCAATCGTTCTTTATTGTGTACATATGCAAATTTATTCCTTAAAAACACGAATGCTTAACTGTTCAAAAGTATTTCCTTGGAATGAATGCAATACCTGTTACCTGCAAAATTGAATAGGCATATATGAGCGTGGATTTCCCCACCAATATATTTTATTATATTGTAATTAATTAAGGAGGCAGAACTGAATAGCTCAATTTTCCCTCATATCCTACTACTTTAAAAGTAAAGGATCAAATTTTGGGGATTAGCCAAATAGACATTTTTAAAAATTCTTGGATGTTTTTATAGAGTATAAAATTAAAAAAAAAGCTTCCATTTCTAAGCAGTAAGTTTTGAATATCTTGAACTTTGGTGAGGTATTAATACACATTCATACATTCCAATTAAGTCATGAGGGTTTTTAAATTATAATTTATTGAAGAACTCATTTATTGTGTTCAACTATTCATATAGTACCTAAAACCAAATGTTTCACATTGTAACTTAGTGCAACCTCCCCTCTAATTTAATTCAGTCTGGAAGCAGCAGGACAGGCTGTTTGTTCAGTGTTTTCGAAAGCCTAACCTGGAGGTAAGAAAATCCCACTCTGTTGCAAGAGAAGTGAGGTGTTTGTCTCCTGAAAACCTGAGTTTTCCTAGAGGAAGAGCAGTAGGAAGCTACAGCCCAATCTGTGGGAAATTGTCTTCCTTGAATTTTCTGAGGGCTCTCAACAGGAAGGGACCATACAAGTAGGGGCTCTGGTAAGAGTCAGACTCCAAAAGCATTAAACCTGAGTAGGTTCACCTTGCTGCCTCCTAGCTGTGCTTGGGTGTCCTTGAGAAGATCCATGGAAGCAGAAGGGGAGACTCCCTTGTCTGAAAGAGTAGTAGTAGTAGTAATAGTAGTAGTAGTAGTAGTAGTATAGGCCTGTAGGATGGGTGGAAAAGCCAGCGTGTTGATTCCCTCATTCTGAAGTTCTAATACACAGATCAGATCAGGCCGTTGTCTCATTGACTTCAACTGAGCTCCCTGCTTTGAGAAGTGAGTCAAGCAAGACAGCTTGTACACTACCCACAGACCATCTCTGCTGCATTTACCATGTAGGCGTGACAATGATGGTGACTTCTTTTCTCTTGTCCAAACTCCCTGTTGGGTACTCCTTGGAGGGGATGTTTTAAATGTCAGAACTCACTGCCACTGCTGATTGGGCACAACGTTTCTGAGACAGCACCAGTAGTTCAATGTGACATGGCGATTTTCAGGCCTGAAACAGGGTTTGAACTACCCCAGTCAAGGTAGTTTTAGCATCTCATATACTTATATCCTTCTCTAATCTGTTGTGATAGGTGAAAGAAATCTGATTCCTATCATGCCTCTTGTCTCTGCTGGCTGATTCCTATCTTGCCTCTGTTCTCAATAATTTAGCCATCACATTTTTTCCCCACTATGTTAAGGAATGGTAAAGCCCAACATGTTTTCTTTGTTCTGAAGCTGTCCTTAAATAGTATAAAAAAACCCAAAGGAAATGTTATTTTAACAATAGCATACTTAAGGACAACTTAAGTTTGGTTTCTCGTGGTCTAGTCTTGAGTTGAATGGAACATTATGGGAACACAACAGAAACAAAATAGGTTGGTTGCAAATGGGGACATGGCTACAGGACAGACATTTGGAGGGCTGCCACATTTTGTAATGCCAAGCATTACAGTGTATCATTTTGCACTGATGCACTAAAAGGATTGTAAGTGACTATTCAGATTTTAGAGAATCTACTTCTTTTGTCTCTATAAAATATTTTTACTGTTCACATAATGAGAAGGCTATAATTTACAGTAACTGCCAGTGTAAGTTCATCGTTTCCCTACCCTACCAATCTGAAGGGTGGAGAGCCAGTTTGGTGTAGTGGTTGAGGCACCAGGCCAAAAACTGAGTTGTGAGTTCCAGTCTTGCCTTACGCACAAAGCCAGTTAGTTGGGTGACTTTGAGCCAGACACTCCTTCAGCCCTTGTTGTTGTTAGTTGTGAAGCCATCGCGACCCCATGGACAACATTCCTCCAGGCCTTCCTGTCCTCTACCATCTTCTGGAGTCCATTTAAGCTCATGCCTACTGCTTCAGTGACTCCATCCAGCCACCTCATTCTCTGTCGTCCTCTTCTTCTCTTGCCCTCAATCTTTCCCAGCATGAGGCTCTTCTCCAGTGAGTCCTTCCTTCTCATAAGGTGGCCAAAGTATTTGAGTTTCAACTTCAGGATCTGGCCTTCTAAAGAGCAGTCAGGGTTGACTGACCGGTTTGAACGCCTTGCAGTCCAAGGGACTCGCAGGAGTCTTCTCCAGCACCAGAGTTCAAAGGCCTCAATTCTTTGGTGCTCAGCCTTTCTTATGGTCCAACTTTCACAGCCATACATTGCAACTGGAAAAAACATGGCCTTGACTATACGCACTTCTGTTGGCAGGTTGATGTCTCTGCTTTTTAGTATGCTGTCTAGATTTGCCGTAGCTTTCCTCCCCAGGAGCAAGCGTCTTTTAATTTCTTGGCTGCAGTCCCCGTCTGTGGTGATCTTGGAGCCCTACAAGCACGTGATGGCAAACTACTCCCAAAAATGTTGTCCAAGCAGTCACCAGGAATCAAGATTAACTTGAAGGAACCCACACAAAAAACGAAAAGTAATCCAGTTTGAAGCAGCCAACATTCTATTGTTTACTTTCTAGAATCAGCCTTTCTGCAGATTTTAAAACTGCTATCAACTTTAGTGCAAATATTTGGCATGAAACAATTTTCAGTTAACTTTATTTATCTACTTAACATCATCTATTGACTACTCCAATTGAAAATAATTTTTAAACATAAATTAACAAAGAAAAGAAAGGAAAATTGATGAGCAAGTCCTATAGTTGAAGCATCAATCCCTAAAAATGCCTTTTGAAAATCTGTAATTCCTTTATTTCATTATTCTAAATTTAGTTTTAAAAAACAAAGTTTAAAGTTTCAAAATAAACTTTGAAAAGGTGAAGACACAGAGCTAGAGGGATGCAGTAAAATGATTTATGGATAAACATGAATTTAAACTGGCTTGTAAATTCCTTCAATTTTCCTTGACAATTCCCTTTATGTAGTCAAATTCACATTAGAGAACCCAGTCTACTAAATTTTGTAACCCCTTTTAGTCAGGTTTACCACGATGAGGTGGTCACTGACTTCGAGCCAGACATCCTAGAATGTGAAGTGAAGTGGGCCTTAGAAAAACTGAGCAACAACAAAGCTAGTGGAAGTGACAGTATTCCAGCTGAGCTATTCAAAATCTTAAAAGACGATGCAGTAAAAGTGCTACACTCAATTTGCCAGCAAATTTGGAAAAATCAACATTGGCCACAGGATTGGAAAAGATCAGTTTACATTCCAATTCCAAAGAAAGGCAGTGCCAAAGAATGTTCAGACTATCGCACCATTGCACTCATTTCACATGCTAGTAAAGTTATGCTTAAAATCCTACAAGCTAGACTCCAGCAGTATGTGGACCGAGAACTACCAGAAGTACAGGCAGGATTTCGAAGAGGCAGAGGAACTAGAGATCAAATTGCCAACATACGCTGGATCATGGAGAAAGCTAGGGAGTTCCAGAAAAATATCTACTTCTGCTTCATTGACTATGCTAAAGCCTTTGATTGTGTGGATCACAACAAACTGTGGCAAGTTCTTAAAGAGATGGGCGTACCAGACCATCTTATTTGTCTCTTGAGAAACCTATGTGTGGGTCAAGAAGCAACAGTGAGAACTGGACACAGAACCACTGATTGGTTCAAAATTGGGAAAGGAGTCCGGCAAGGCTGTATACTGTCACCCTGCCTATTTAACCTATATGCAGAGCACATCATGAGAAAGGCAGGGCTAGATGAATCAAAAGTTGGAATTAAGATTGCAGGGAGAAATATTAACAACCTAAGTTATGCAGATGATACCACTCTAATGGCAGAAAGTGAAGAAGAACTAAAGAGCCTCTTGTTGCAAGTGAAGAAGGAGAGTACAAAAGTTGGGTTGAAACTTAACATTAAGAAAACCAAGATCATGGCATCCGGCCCTCTCAATTCCTGGCAAATAGATGGGGAAGAAATGGAGGTAGTGACAGATTTTATTTTCCTGGGCTCCAAGATCACTGCAGATGGGGACTGTAGCCAAGAAATTAAAAGACGCTTGCTCCTGGGGAGGAAAGCAATGGCAAATCTAGACAGCACACTAAAAAGCAGAGACATCACCCTGTCAACAAAAGTGCGTATAGTCAAGGCTATGGTCTTCCCAGTTGCAATGTATGGCAGTGAAAGTTGGACCATAAGAAAGGCTGAGCGCCAAAGAATTGAGGCCTTTGAACTCTGGTGCTGGAGAAGACTCCTGCGAGTCCCTTGGACTGCAAGGCGTTCAAACCGGTCAGTCCTAGAGGAGATCAACCCTGACTGCTCTTTAGAAGGCCAGATCCTGAAGTTGAAACTCAAATACTTTGGCCACCTTATGAGAAGGAAGGACTCACTGGAGAAGAGCCTCATGCTGGGAAAGATTGAGGGCAATAGAAGAATGGGACGACAGAGAATGAGGTGGCTGGATGGAGTCACTGAACCAGTAGGCATGAGCTTAAATGGACTCCAGAAGATGGTAGAGGACAGGAAGGCCTGGAGGAACATTGTCCATGGGGTCATGATGGGTCGGACGCAACTTCACAGCTAACAACAACAAACTGGCTTGTAAATTCCTTTAATTTTCCTTGACAATTCCCTTTATGTAGTCAAATTCACATTAGAGAACCCAGTCTACTAAATTTTGTAACCCCTTTTAGTCAGGTTTAGGATGCAGATTTTGCCTGTTCTCTGCTTATATATGTAATATGTATTCCTCCCACCCTTTTTATTACTCTTCCAGAGACATGCACAGAGTTCTATTGTGCAATGATTAGGAAGAATTACTCCTTCCCTTAGTAACTTAGTTTTTTCATACCATGGTTATCAAGAAGGAACTTTTGCTTCTTTACTTCTAACATGCTAAGCAAATAAAGTCAGTCCTTCCCACCTCCAACCTGGCAAATGGATGCGTGTCCTTTGTACTGTCCCAAAGGTCTCTTCCAAACCCTTTGGAAGCCTCATCAGGAAAAGACTCACGTGGGCAACTATTCTGTGCATGAAACAGAAATGATGTAGTGAGATCTTGAAGAGGCATGGATAAATCAGAAATGTCTTTTCTTCTCCTACACTGGACAACTTTTTTTTTACACACACACACACACACACACACACACACACACACACAAACAGCTTTGTGAAACTAGTGAGATAGTTGAACAAATCCCTATTTGGGGTGAGTTGAAAGGCAAAAATTACATTGCGAGGTCTCAAAGAAAAAATTTGAGAGGCAGAGAAGCCTCCCTCTTATAGAAAACATGAATGAAAGCCAGCCCTGAAGGATAGTGTTGCGAAAGATCCTGATAGTGGAATGATTGTATGAGTGTGGTAAGTTTCCAAAGAAAAAAACTGACTTTCTGTGGTAAAAGCAAAATGGTTATTGGAGCAAAATGGTAAAAGCAAAATGGTTATTGGAGCAGCAAAAAAACACCCTCCCCTCCCTCCCATTGCGTGATTCTCCTCAGCGTGTGAGAGAGGCAATTATTCTGAGAGTCTTTTAGAGCATACAGCATCATTTTAAAAAAGCACTTTCCTTAAAAAAATGCCAAAAAGGGAAAGTGGGGGATGAGGAGAACAATAGTAATAGAGACAAAATCTCATGACTATATCCCTCCCTTCCTCCTTTCAATTTGCCTCAAATATGCCTTTTCTACAAACAAAATATATCAGTATCTCAATCTTCCCTTTTATTAAAGGATTTCCTTCCATGGGATACATGATGGAAATGGACTTCCAAGGAAGAAATTGAAGACAGCTCAGCAGAGGACTTGAGATCACCAAGAAGTGCTTCAGACAGTTGCTCCTTGCAACCGGGACTTTGCAGGTTAGACAGAAGGAAGAATAGAAGAGAGTTTAGAAGGAATTAAAGATAACAGCTAAAGGAGAAGAACACTTAAATATGACTTACTGTGACTCCGGAGGAAGTGGACAGGTCTGTGACTCCGGAGGAAGTGGACAGGATCATGGGGAGGCTGAGCACCACCACATGTTTATTGGACCCGTGCCCTTCCTGGCTGGTCTATGCAGCCCGGGAGAGGACACGCAGCTGGTTCCAGGCAGTTATATCGGCTTCTCTGAGTGAGGGTAGCTTCCCCGCCGTCTTGAAAGAGGCGGTGGTGAGGCCTCTCCTCAAGAAGCCTGCCTTGGACCCAGCTGTATTGAACAACTTTCGTCCTGTCTCCAACCTTCGCTTTCTTGCGAAGGTTGTTGAGAGTGTGGTGGCGCATCAGCTCCCTCTGGTCCTGGATGAAGCGGATTATCTGGACCCGTACCAATCGGGTTTCAGGCCCGGGCACAACACGGAGACGGCATTGGTCGCGCTGGTGAATGATCTCTGGAGGGCTCGGGACAGGGGATATTCCTCTGTTCTAGTCCTATTAGACCTCTCGGCGGCTTTCGATACCATCGACCATGGTATCTTGCTGCGGTGTCTCAGGGGATTGGGAGTGGGAGGCACAGTCTTACAGTGGTTCTCCTCCTATCTCCAGGGACGTTCGCAGTCGGTGTTGGCAGGGGGGCAGAGGTCGACCGCGAGGTCTCTCATTTGTGGAGTTCCTCAGGGGTCGGTCCTCTCGCCTCTCCTGTTCAACATCTACATGAAACCGCTGGGTGAGATCATTCGTGGCTTTGGAGTTGGGTATCATCAGTACGCTGATGATACCCAACTTTTCCTTTCGACCCCAAACCACCCCAGTGATGCCCTCAACGTGATGTCCCGTTGCCTGGAGGCGGTTCGGGTCTGGATGGGGAGGAACAGACTTCAACTCAACCCCGACAAGACTGAGTGGCTTTGCATACCTTCATCCCGGGTTTATTCGGACATTCCACCTCTGGCTATGGGGGGTGAACTATTACCCCCCGTAGATAGGGCTCACAACTTGGGAGTCCTCCTAGATTCACAGCTCACCTTGGAAGACCATATAGGAGCTGTGACTAGGGGGGCCTTCGCCCAGGTTCGCCTGGTGCGCCAGTTGCGGCCCTATCTCAGCCGGGATGATTTGTGCACGGTCACTCATGCGCTCGTGTCCTCTCGTCTGGACTACTGCAACGCTCTCTACATGGGGCTGCCCTTGAGGACCACCCGGAAGCTCCAACTGGTACAGAATGCAGCCGCGAGAGTTGTGTTGGGAGTCTCCCGATACTCCCACGTTACACCTCTGCTCCGTGAGCTGCATTGGTTGCCGGTTGTCTTCCGGGTGAGATTCAAGGTACTGGTAACGGTGTTTAAAGCCCTCCATGGCATGGGGCCGGAGTACCTTAGGGAACATCTGCTGCCGGCATCAAGCTCCCTGCGCCCTGTGCGTTCCCACAGAGAGGGCCTCCTCAGGGTGCCACCGATCAGAGAATGTCGATTGGTGGCCCCCAGGGGGAGATCCTTCTCTGTGGGCGCCCCGGAGCTGTGGAATCAGCTACCGGTAGAGCTCCGGATGGCGCCCGATCTTCGCTCCTTTCGTCGCGATCTCAAGACGTTTCTGTTTGTTCAAGCCGGCCTAGCCTGATGGGGATTGGTGGGGTTTTTTATTTTTGGTGTCTTAATTTTAACTTGGTGTTTTAGAATTTTATTCCAATTGTTTTAACTCGGGCAATCATTTAATCTCTTTTTAATGTTTGTATTTAGTATTTTATTCTGCCCTGTGAACCGCCCTGAGTCCTCAGGGAGAAGGGCGGTATACAAATATTATTAAATTAAATTAAATTAAATTACTAATACAAAATGGAGCAAAATATTTTAATAATGGATATATTGAAGGACAGTTTTGAGTGGTGGACCCAGAAGTTAATTTTAAGAGGATCTGGTTCTATAGATAAGACTGTTTAAAAGATGTTATGGAAAAGGATATGAGACAGGATAGCCTGATCTGAAAGTGGATTTGAAAATGACAAGTTATAAGAATGATACGGAAAAAGATGCTAAATTGGATATACAAAAGAAACCAGCTGACGTCTTAATAATCATAAGATATATGGAAATAACAAACCAAGAGCGTAACATTTATAAATTTTTCTATACCGGATTTACAAAAGAGGCTTGCTAAAGTTTTGAAGAATTTTTTGAGATGGAACATTAAAAAAATAGAAAGAAATTAAGCTCTAGGACATTACAATCTTGACTAAAATGAAGATTATTAAAAGCAAAAGGAAGGAATATAAAGTAGGGTTTTTTAAAATCAAGGTCAAAACAAATATGTTGTTAGCTCTGATAATCCTTAATGGACATTTGCTGACATCAGGACTGAAATGATGAGGTGTTAAGGATTTGTTTATAGAGAAGAATTGGGATAGATTATTTGTTGTATTTTAAGAGAAGGTTATAAGTTACAAAAGAACATAGAACTTGGGTTTAGAAAAAGTCTTTCTGACAAGTAGATGGTACTGGGCAAAGAAAGGGAAAAGGGAATGTTAAGTGATGAACCCCATCCTCATTTCATGCTATAACGACATTATTGTGCTACCAAGCAATAAACCAAGGGTTCAGTTCTGACCTTGTGGGTGGCAGTGCCTGGAAGTAACTGTTTGTCAGCCCTCTGAGGTGGTCCAGGTCAAGAAACAGACACTGGTGTCAACAGCTGTATTAACAGAACCTTGAAAGCTTGTCCAAAACCTTTTTGTAAGAACAGCAAGGTCAAGACAGAACTTAGTACTTAGTCTCCCTCATACTTTTTTCCCCTCAGAGTTAAGCAACTGTTTTATCTCTCCTACTCCTTTTTTAAGCTAAATTCCTTGATGATGATGCCTGCCATGGAGAGCACATGTGGGCAAAATGGGCACACACCCTCTCCCCAACAAACATGACACAACCATGGTACTTGAGAGAAAGAGCCTTGGGAACTGCAATAGCACAATCATTGGATAACCTGTGGGTGAGCCATTCTCCCAGCCCAACCTACTGCACAGGATGTTTGGGGTGGGGAAATTAATAGGTGGAAATGCAATGTACATCACCTTAAACTTCTGAATAAAAGGCGGGGGATAAACACAGTTAATAACATAGATAAAAGTAGTAGAACCAGTAACAAATGGGGCCATGTGAAACCTCTTGTTGGCAGAAACAATGGAAAATCTGTAATGCATGTGGCTGCTTTCAAAAGGTATTAAACTTGCATATAGAAAGTTCCCAGATAAGATCTGACTAATGCTTTGGAAAGTGCTTGTTGCGTATTATGATGCAAGCCTCCAGAAGTATCTGGTCTGTCCTGCATCTTATGCCAAAAAAGGAGGGTAGTGCCCAGCACTTGGTGGGAGGACCCTGCTTCCAACAGCCTAAAATGGCCGATATAAACTGGACAGATCCCAACCAAATGGCCAGAGAAGTGTGCTGATCATTTCAGCAGCAAAGACTAAGTGAGAAGACAGAAAACGATACTTTAAAACTGATACATGTCAATAAATAAATAAAAAAGTGATTCTGTGCCATAGCTATACAGGCAAATGAGGAAGTGTACTAAAAGGTGTTGTAAGCATACATGTGCTACAAACTTCCTATTGTGCTGCAATTGCACAGGAGAATGGAAAATTGTACTGTTGTTTCAGCTTGCTTTTCTAAAAAAAGAAAAGCCGTGTTCTTTTGTGCAATTATATACATGTGCTGATTTTTTGAAAGCTGTATTGTATAGTATCATTGCTGTTAAACAGTGGGTTCTTTGGTGCAGGAATGACGATGCGAGGCTGAGTATAGGATAACTCATACTTTTATTTCTTGCTGGAACTGTACTGAAGCAAGGGCTGCAACCAGCTGCAATATATAGTCTAGCCCCTAGGCAGCAGCCAATAGGTTTGAACCACCCATTGCCGCCTGGGGCTAGCCAATTGCAGGACAGGAGACAGATAGTCTGGGTTGCTGGAGAGCCATTAGCTGCTCCAGCAACCCATGTGGTGTATCACAAGAGCCCAGTACATAACAATTGCTATTCCACTTTGTTTTGTTTTAAGCTCCATGGTTGCACGTACATTTGAGCAGCTGAGTTGAAGTTTGGTTTCTAATCTTAAAACATAGAGTGTCTGCTGAATAAATGTTGGCTATAATTTAAATATCACAGCTTAGCTTCTTTCCCATTCCTATGATTAGAAGGAACAGATGTTATATTGAGCTCTTAACATTCTTCATGAAATTCACCTGGATATGCTAAAACTATACAGAGAAGCCGATGGATACAGATTTTCTTAAGGAACTCGTTTCCCAATTCAACTTTCCATGATGTAGATTTGAGGAGGAGAGAGAATGTCTCCTCTGCAGAGGCATGGGTAGCATTATTAGATGCATTTTCCATTCAAATCTGTGCTTGAAGTTATGTTTACAGGCCCTCCTCTTTTTTCTTCTTGCACAGGCTCTTTCAGGAAGCCATTGGTTCTATACCAGGTGCAAAACACTTTCTAGAAAGGTTGGGGCTTCCCATTTGTTGTGTCCTGGTGCCGCGACAGATGACTCGGAGACAGGGTTAGGGTTACTCTACTTTATTTCGCTCCACGTGGCCGAACTGGCCTTGCTTGCCCAGGTTACCCTTATATACTGCTAAGCTTGTAAGCCGCCCTGAGTCTTCGGAGAAGGGCGGGATATAAATGGAATTAAAATAAAATAAATAAATATCCCCCAGTCTCTACCTGGTGCTAGCCAACCCGCTGGCTCCATTCTCCCACCGTGCAGGTGTCACCCAGCCCGGTGTCCAAGAATTCCTGCCGGCCAGGTGGACCAATTAGGCAGCTGGACAGGTGCCTACACTACACCATTATTCTAAACCAGTATTTCCCAAATTTGGCAATTTTAAGATGTACGGACACTCACTCTTTCTCAACCAGCAATTCTGGGAGTGCAAGTCCAGATAGCTTAAATTTGTCAAGTTTGAAAAACACTGTTCTGCATCATAGCAGGACAAACTCATGGTGACCTGGAATGTCAGTTTGTGGCAAAGGCATATAGAGAGTGAAATTGAAGCACTGGCACCTTACATTTGGAGCTCTCTGGGATGAGCAAAGATTGAGGTGGAGAGGAAGTGGCTGATGTTACAACCGGAGGTCTTGAAGAAAGGAGAAACATTAAAAAACTGAATTTCCAAGGGCGAACTGGGACCTCTTTTTTCTTCATTTGCAATGTTTTATCATAAGTTTGCAGGTGGAAGTTGCATTGGGTTAAGACAGGGGCCTTCAAACTTGGCCCTTTTATGACTTGTGGACTTCAACTCCCAGAATTCCTCAGCCAGGCATGCTGGCTGAGGAATTCTGGGAGCTGAAGTCCACAAGTCATAAAAGGGCCAAGTTTGAAGACCCCTGGGTTAAGATGCATATAGCAGCAAAAACAAGGGAAAATCTTATCATAGTTTGTTAAGCAGTATTTTAAGCTGCCTTGAGAAGGGAAACTCCCCCTCCCTCAAAACACAGAAATAATAAATGATAATTACATTCAAGCATGGAAAGCTTTTCTTTTTGATTCCAAGTTAATAACTTTCATCTAGACCCAACATCTTGCAAGTTTGAGCTAATACTGAGCTACACCTATATAAATAGTTGACTCTTGCATAACTTTGCTAGCAAGGCTAGCTAGAAAAGCTTAGATGAGGAACTATACTGATGTTGAAGTTTTCAATAGCTATCCATGGCCCACAGTCTGATAAAGGATGAGTTAATAGTCAACAGGGACCTACAGCCCATCAAAACTTTCCTCACAGGCTTTCCTCACAGGCATCTATAAACAACTGAATATAACCTGATGGGATTGAGATTCATTTATATTCACACTCTAAATTCCCCTCTCACCTCTGAGATTTTTTTGATTCTTCAAGTTTTGTTCCTAAATATTTTCCTTACCTTTCACAAATCTACCTTTCTTATATTAAAAATGTAAATAAACATGCTGAGCCAGCAAAAAAAAATCCATAATATTTCTCCCCTGGAATCACAGAGTGCTTCTTTGTCCAATTATGAATACCGTAAGAGACGGATGCAGATTCTGAAAGTAGAACATAGAAGACAAACAGGATTAAATCCAACCTTATAATTGGTTTTATTTGATTTATATCCCGCCTTTGTATTTTATATCATATTTATGACTGTAAGCTGCCCAGAGTTACCCTGAGATAAGATGGGCAGCCAATAAATTTTACAAATAAATAAATAAAATATTGTACAGCTCAAAGCAACCTACTTAATGCTTGTTCATCCTCTTGTTTCCTCCACAAACACAACTGTATAAATTGGGTTGGGCTGAGAGAGAGTAATTGTCTGAAAGTCACCCAGCTGTGTTTCATGCCTAAGGCAGGACTAGAAGTCAAGTCACAGTATCCTGGTTTCTAACGTGGCATTTTAACCACTGTACCACACTAGCATTTTAGACTGGATTGTGGGGTTCACTTCTGTTGGCATTCAAAATCATGATGCTATCTTCTTCTGGAAATTCTAGCAGTTTCAATCCTTCCAAAAAACTGTTTTGATACGTTCCCTTCTGGCAGCTTGAAATCTTCCAAGAAATGTCTCAGTATGTTCTCTGAAATGTCTGAATTCCTAGCTCATTCCTCCATGGATAGCTTCCAATTTTCCATAGAACTTTTGTTTTAGTCATGGAGGATCTAAGGCTCAAATAATCCAAAACTAATTTCTCCACCAAATCCTTCCTCAGGCAAGAGATGTTCACAGAGGAAGGGCATGCTTGGGGCATAAACAAACGACATGTCACTCCTGATGGCATTATGAATACAGCAGAAATCCCACTGCATTCCTTAACATCTGCTTGCACGGCAATTCTCAGAATGTCAGATTTCTTGAAATATTGTCATTCATTCCTAGCCATTTTTAAAAATCTTCTTTTTGTAAGTCATTGGCAAACAGTTGCCCATCTTTACATTTTAACCTGTTGCATCTGATCAACATAAATATATTTGTAGACATGTTTTAATCTTTCTGTTTCTTCCCTGGTCTTTGAACTTTGGAGATATAACCAGATATCAATAAAATCTGGACATTGTTTGCTGGCTTTAGTGAGGGAGAAGAAAAGAGAGCTGCTGGGCATGAATTTCTTGTGGTCTGCTGCCCTCTGCTGTTTCTATATATAAAGTGGGAAGGATATTTTAAAATTTGATTGAAGACCAGCTGGGTTGGATGAGTCTTCATTTTGGAGGGGTTCCAGATAGAAGATTCCCAATGTTAGCAACAAGAGACATTGTGCAGCTTGTTCTTTCTTAACTGATTTTATCCAGGAAACAAATAGGAAAAAAACCACAGTATTGGGAAGTACTGAATAGTGGAATTTAACAGAGATAAATAAGATAAAACAGTGATAATATATAGTAGATAGTAGATAAATTGTAAGTGTGTGGGGCTACCCATCTCACCCTTGTGACTCTGAGCAGCAAACAGCAGTTAAAAACATAAATACAGATCAGCAGCTAAAGTAAAAATCATCACAACCATCAACATAACCATCCCTTAGGCACCCCCCTCCTTCCCTTCTTCCTCTTCTTTCTCTCCACATACACACATAAGGTAAAGGTAAAGGTTCCCCCGCACATGTGTGCTAGTCGTTTCCGACTCTAGGGGTCGGTGCTCATCTCCGTTTCATAGCCGAAGAGCCAGCGTTTGTCCGAGGACGTCTCCGTGGTCATGTGGCCGGCATGACTAGACGCCAAAGGCGCACGGAATGCTGTTACCTTCCCACCATAGTGGTCCCTATTTTTCTACTTGCATTTTTACGTGCTTTCGAACTGCTAGGTGGGCAGAAGCTGGGACGAGTAACAGGCGCTTACTCTGTTACGCGGCACTCGGGATTCGACCCGCCAAACTGCCGACCTTCTGATCGACAAGCTCAGCGTCCTAACCCACTGAGCCAACATAACCATCCCTTAGGCGCCCCCCTCCTTCCCTTCTTCCTCTTCTTTCTCTCCACATACACACATACACAGTCCTTCTTTAGTGATTATCCTACTTGTCTGTATGATGAAAATGTAATTTTATGACCCAGTTCTCACATTTATGACCTCTGCAGGCCTGTAAAGCAAAGGAAAGCAGAAATAAGACCATAAGTCACCGTTTCACTTAGCAGCTGCTCCCCTTAGTGATTGAGTTGTCGATCCCAACTAAACTAGGTAACTAAATGAGGACTATCTCTGTGTATGTGTATATGTGTATGCATACATGCATATGTACACATACATGTTATATAGAGAAAGATACTCTTCCAACTCATTTCAAAATATAAAGACATTTTAAAAATCCACAAAGATCACATCCTTTGATACCACTTTTTGAACAGAGGATTCTTAAAGATTGGAGGATGATGTCTGAGGCCCCTCTTAAAAGTTTACAAATGAAGGCCAAGTGATGATGCAATTAATGTCTCCCTTGGACACAGCTTTGGGGCACCCCATGGAATTGCTACTCTTATTTACTCATGTTTTGCTGAGCGGTTGTATGCTTCCCATTACATTTCTGCTTTTTTTTCCAGGCTACAGAAAGAGAGACTGGAATAGGAATGCAAATTCTGCAAAGCATGTAGATGTATGCAAAACGTGAATGTTAAAGGAAGCTTCATGGAAAAAATAAATGCAGATTTTTCTGTGTCCTGTATGGGGTTTAGTTGCAGAATAATGCAGAATGTAAGCTGAGCTTGGGTGGATGGATGAGTCTTTGTCAAGATTGCTGTTTCTTTGATGCTAATAACAGTGAGAAAGAATGACAACTCTAATTAGGCAAGAATTTTAAAGTTTCTAGAATTTCCAGAATTTCTTTTAGAGTTCTTTGAATGATCCTTTGCTGCATCTTGATCTAAGAACCTTTCCCAACATGTGCCTAACTGTGGCTCAAAGAACCCAACAATATCTTTCTTCTGTTGTGTTCTCACATTGTTGCTGCTGTCTCCAGTCCATGGTTGAGGACACAACCAAACAGCTGTATTAAAGTGCTATGCTCCAGAACACAAGCTATCAGAAAGTAATGCTGCATAAATGGCACTGCACTCATTACAATCCCTCTTCTGTCTCAATAATCAGGCTGGTAAGTGGTATGTCTTACTGTTGTAATGCAGGACAAGTTAAAGTAACTAACTTTAGAATTGAATAGAGCTGGAAGGGACCTTGGAGGTCTTCTAGTCAAGCCCCCTGCTCAAGCAGGAGAACCTATACCATCACAAGTGACTGTCCAGTCTCTTCTTAAAAACCTCCAGTGATGGAGCACCCATGACTTCTGAGGGCAAGCTGTTCTACCGGTCAATTGTCCTCACTGTTAGGAAGTTTCTCCTTAATTCCAGGTTGCTTCTCTTTGGTCAGTTTTCAACCATTGATTCTTGTCTTGCCCTCTGGTGCTTTGGAGAATAATTTGACCACCTCTTCTTTGTGGCAGCCTCTCAAATACTGGAACACTGCTATCATGTCTCCCCTATTTCTTCTTTTCTTTAGACTAGCCAAACCCAAGTCCTGCAGCCATTCTCCATATGTTTTAGTCTCCAGGCCTTGGATCATCTTACTGTAGTTGCTCTTCTCTGAACTTTTCCCATAGTCACAATATCTTTTTTGTAGTATGGTGACCAAAACTGGTTGCAATATTCCAGGTTTCACTAGGGTTTTATAAAGCAGTACTAATACTTCATGTGATCTTGATTCTATGCCTCTGTTTATACAACCCAGGATTGTATTAGCTTTTTTGGTTGCTGCTGCACACTGCTGGCTCATATAGTCAAGTGATCGTCCACTAGGACTCCAAGGTCCCTCTCACAGTTACTGTACTTATATCTTTGATTTTTTCCTGCTTAAATATAAAACTTTGCTTTTCTCCACATTAAAACTTATTTTGTTGGATAGGACCCATTGTTCCAGTTTGTCAAGATCTTTTTGACTCTTAACTAGTGAATTCCTCTATCGTTGCTTCCCTCCCAGCCAGTTAGAACAACCAACTCTCCTTAATGCAGTGGGGTAGATATGAATGAGCTTAGGTGACTGCTTAGAATGGCTGATTTAGCCCTCTGCTTGTCTGGGTAAAAGCCTCCAGGCGCAGAGATGGTCTACATTTGTTATCTCTCAGTTGAGCTACTTTTGAACACAGACCCAGCACCCTTCTGAAAGAGTGCTGAACCCATGTCCCAAAGCAATAGCCCATCTGCTACTAGATCACAAGTGAACAGAGGAGAGTAGGAAGGAGTGACTGATAATAATGAATAAACTGCATAAGCACTGAAGAAAATGACAATAGTGGCCGAGAGTAGCGGTGACCAGCTTTTCAAACAGTAAAAATAATAATAATAATATAGTCACATGAAGGCTGAAACAGCAGAAACTCTGCAATGCATTCATTGTTGACAGACCCACCAGCACAGAGCTGGCAAACCTCACCTGTTTTTCCCAAGTTTTTAAATAAAGAACTAACAGTATGCCAGTCTCTGATCATAATAAAGATTGATTTGATACATGTTTAGCATTCTTTCTAAAGATGCCTAGGAAGGGCTTTGGCTGAAGAATGTTCAACTCAAAAGGATAAATTCCATAATCGCAGTCCCCAGTCCAGAGTCAATTGGTTGATTGGCAAGTGGGCAGGTCATTGACCAATGCTTTCCTCAATACAGTATCACCCTCTCAGAACAGCCAGCCACACAACTGAACAGCAGGTACCTTGGAAGCATGGTCTCTTTAGGGACAGCATGCTCTTCTCCAGCACTCCATCATTGCTTGACTGTCTGTTAGCAATCTCACATAGACTCTAGGGCACAGGTCTGCAACCCGCGGCTCCGGAGCCGCATGCGGCTCTTTCAGCCGTCTCCTGCGGCTCCCGGTCCTCTGCCATGTGCAGTCCAAAAAAAAAAGTGGGACTAAAAAAGTTCAACCAATCAATTCAAATATGCAGGGTAGGTGCATATCTCGCCTTGGCTCTACTCTTCAGTCAAACCCTGTTCTGCTCATGTGCGCATGTACGTGCATGCGCACATATTTTTTGCGGCTCCCAGTTTTTCCTTTTGTGAGGGA
The DNA here is from genome assembly GCF_964194415.1 of Vipera berus. Lineage (NCBI taxonomy): Eukaryota > Metazoa > Chordata > Lepidosauria > Squamata > Viperidae > Vipera > Vipera berus. The sequence goes on from NC_138203.1 coordinate 105,378,783, forward strand.
ACCGGTTCCGAGTGGCTCTTTCACTGTTTGAGGTTGCTGACCCCTGCTCTAGGGGAAGCACTGTTCCCAGTGTGGAATCTGGAAGAGGGGAGGATCTGGGAAACTCCCAGCCCTTGATTTACTACTGCTTGTGGACCTCAGACTCTAAAACAGGGGTGTCAAACTCAATTTCATTGAGGGCCACATCAGCATTGCGGTTGCCCTCAGGGGGCCGGGTGGGTGTGGCCAGGGTGGGCGTGGCCTACTGGGTGGGCGTGGCCAGCTCTAGATCGTTCGCATCAAGGGTGCCTATGGGGGCCTGGGCAGGAGTGGGACAGATCTGAGGGTCTCTGGCAGAAGGAGGGTCTCTGGGCCAGGGCCAAGGCAGTGGGGGCCGTTCCCTCACTGTTGCCAGGATGGCTTCGCGGGCCGCATGAAACCACTTCACGGGCCGGATCTGGCCCCCGGGCCTTGTGTTTGACATGTCTGCTCTAAAAGGTTGCCAAGATCTGATTTACACTGCTAATCTTGCAGTCTCCCCTGCAGACTGAATTGTCCCCAAGCAAATAAAATTAATTCATTGTATTGCATTTGGTATGCATTCTCCATAAAACTTGAATAAATCTGTTGCAAATATTTGTATTAACTGACCTTTCTGTGGCATTCTTTCTTTGTGGATTTTTTTTTATCTTGGATGCTTGCTGTATTATTTACTTGTTTTGAAGCTGATATACAATAACAAGTATGTGTGTGTGTTAAATCAGCTTAAGCTAAAGGTCAACAAATGACAAAGTCAGTGATTTAAGCTTGTAAAAGCAATCAGGCACTGTAATTGCACAATATTGTAACTTTGTTTTCAAAGTGGAATTTGGAATTTCCCTCAACCATTTGCTTCGCAGAAGTCACCTGACTTCTTTCAGGGGAAAAAAAAAATCAGCCTTCCCTCTTTGGTTGATTCTAGAGCTAGCAAAAATAAGACTTGTGCAACTGAGTTATTTGAACATGGTTTTTTTCTTTGGGCTGAAATATTTAGGGCTATGAGAAATGAAAGATAAAATGTTTGAACAGCAGAGGGAGACAGAGTCCCTTAACGAAATTCCATTGTTTCTGATTAGAAATGTTGCTCAGAGCTGGTAGGGGAGAGAGGCAGAAGAGGCAAACAGAAAGAGAGAGCCAGCCGCGGAGACCAGGAGTTAAAGGTAAATCACTCTCAATTTCCTTTTCAGAAATAGGTATCCCGAGTACCTGTTTTGGGATTAAGTTTTCTGGCTAAAATCTGCTCTAGCTTTCCTAATGTAAAAGAGGTGATGCTTCTTCCAAGAGTTTTGATGCTGTTTGATACTTTTTTTAGAAAGTCAGAAGTAACTTTACGGCACGTTGAGCTCCACGCCTTATGGCTCTGAGGAGTCTCCTGTCACACTGTGCACCTTATAAAATCCAACATACCTTTAGGACATGGTTTTACTTGCTAGATGACAGTGAGAAATAATAGATAGGCGATGAATTCATGCTATTTCCGTTCTTTGGGAGCGGGACTTTCACTTGATTATTCTGTCCATCCAGCAGGCACACTTCAGGGGAGGAAACATCCCACTGAGCAGGGTGCCTGTGTTCTCCTAAATCTCATGATCCCGTGGCTTTGTGGAAGGAATAAGAATGGTGCTCTTACAGATATGGTAAGTTACTCAATGAACGGAGGATTGTTGAACAAATAACTTGGGACTCTGGTTAGCTACTTTCTTTGCTGGAAGACTACTTCCAGATGAAAGTGGGGGTGGCAGAAAATGACGCACAACCCACTTGAGTAACTGCCTCTTGCCAGGGCTCCCAGCTGCTCCCATCTCATCCGTAGGACCTCTGCTGCACACCCTCACTTAGCAGAGTGACTTTCCTTGCAGCTCTAGCTCATCTGGGTCAATAGCCAGGGCCACTGTCCTTTGGAGGCTCTGAATCAAGTTGCTGTGACTACCCCAGCCTGTGGCGTATGGGATGGAAAGCTAAAGTCTTCCTACTGTGTGCATTCTCCTGTGGTTTTCTGTGTGTGAGCCACTTGTGGAGTCATTTCTGTTCAAGACAAGCAGCAGATTCCTCCTCATGACCCGTTCTTTGGTTTTTGCACTGAAAAGGAGTGTGCAAGGACATTTATCTCTTTCCTTTTCCATCAAGACTGAGGAGGTTGCAAGGGCGTTCAGATTGCGCATGTTTGTGTCCCACCACCCATACGTTAGAGCTGAACCAACTATGGCTTAAGCAATGGGATATTATTAGCCCTGGACCTCTGAGCAAAACCTAGGATGTCCAGGGGCTGAATGTGAGTTTGGCAGCCCTGCCCAATATTGATCTTTCCTCTTTTAGGAGCTTCATTGCCTTCCTCCTCCTGTCCTGTACTGAGGCAGCATCCATGCATGGAGAAATTCTGTCTCCAAATTATCCTCAAGCATATCCCAATGATGCTCTGGAATCCTGGAAAATAGAAGTTCCTCCTGGTTATGGCATTCATCTCTACTTCACCCACCTGGATATAGAGCCATCTCAAAACTGTGAATATGATTTTGTGAAGGTACAGGGACGTATTTCTCTGTTGGGAACTTGAGAGTGAAGATGTGTGTAGGCTGAGCTTTTCCAGGCTGAAACACCCAGCTAGGAAACTATTTCATACAAGATACAGAACTTTTCTGGTGATGTGTAAAAGTTAGGAATATGGATTGTTTGAATAGCTTTGAATTTTTATTTGGATTGCTTCTGTATAGTAGATTACAGTTAAGTCCATTACCCTAACCTCAAATAGAAAGTTTATAGGACATGAATCCCTGTGCTAGCTGGTTCTCTGGCTGTGTTCATAACTGGCACACAACCCAAATTGGGCAGAACGTTTCCAAGCTACTGAGCTTATCTAATTCACAATATTCCAAGGACAGGACATTCACCCCAAGTTCCAGACATGGCAGCCTTCAGGCCTTTCATCTTGTCATGGTCTACTGTTGACTTCTTGCTCTTCATCCCAGCACAATGGCATCTGGACACAGATCCAGCCTTTTCACAGCTCCTCCTGACTTAAAAGCCTTCTGCATTCCCTCCTAGCAGGGATAGCTACATCACTGAAGGAATCGTGGCAGAGTGCCTGCTTGTGATCCTCTCGTTCATGCTCCTGGTCGTTTTTTCTTTTTTTAAGGGCTATAGTGGTTTTTTTCCCCTGTGGCCCAGCCAACTTCTCACTCATTTTTTTTTATTATTGTACTTAGTGGCGGCAGCAGGAGACATGAATTCTTAGGAGAGGAGTCTCTGACTGCCATCTTAATTTCCCTATAATGCATGAAGATGGGGAAGGTGGGTAGTAAGTTAAGATCTTAGTGTCTGCTGCTATCCTTAAATATCAAGAAGGTTTAAAATAAACATCAGAGAAATGTTGAGAAGTCATCCACTTACAGCTATTATCACTATGCTGGCCTAATACAGCACACATCTGAGTTCTGAAGGAATAGAAGGAAAGGATGATTGAATGATAAACTGAAGGCATGAACAAAGTCTTGTTCCAGCTTACGGGAAGGGAGTAGCTTCTAAAAGTCTGGACCTTTGGATGTTTATCTGGAGGCATGGGGAAGTGGAAGCAAGTGATGAATCGTGTGATGTAATGTCGCAACCCAAACTCTGCCTCTTACATGCAATGTCTTGATGCAAGTAAAAATGGATGGAACGTGTGTTATGATGTCACCATGCCCACTTCATCATTTGGATAACCTTGTGTGTTAGGAGCAGAGGCCTGTGCTTCAATGATTCTAGAAAAAGCAGCCATTTTCTGGAAAAAAAATAAACTTTGGGTGACATGAACAAAAAAGGAAAGTGTTCTGTACCAGCCTGCTACCGGCCCTGCAGAAAAGGCAGGGACAACCCCTTTACAAACAGCAAGAGGCTGGAATTAAGCCTGCCAAATTTATTAACATAAAACAGCAAAACAAGACACCAACCATGAAACAGGAGCTATGAAACAGGAACTAATCAAGCGGTTGCCTTCAGCAAACCAGCCCTCCCACGCATTCCCCTTTTATACAGTTCAGGGCATGGCTTCTCTCTGCCTCCTTCCGAGGTGCCCCATTGCCTTCCTCTGTTTACTCCTGATTGACTGCCTCCTGTGTTGGGCCTCCTTGAACAGGGCCAGCTGTGGGTCATCTTCATCCACGCTGTCAGGCTCACACAGCTGGGTCTCCGTCGTGACCAGGTGGGAGGGGCCTGGCTGAGGGCTCTCATCAGCAAGATCTTCAACCCCCTCAGCAAGCTCTTCAACACCCCCCTCCTCCTCTGAGTCGTCCGACCCAACTGCCGAACCCACAGGCTGACCCTGAATCACAACAGAAAGAAGGGCAAATATTGCTGGATGATATTCACGTCACTCAGACAACAAAATGTGTTTGGCGTAAAGGGGCCATTTTGAAATCGTGGTAAATGAGGTGCAAAAAAGGCAGTTTTGACCTTAAACCTCATCAGAACATCCCAGCATATAAAATGGAGGCAACCTTGTAGACTCTACTGCTCTGCGAGCCACAAAAGGGGAGTTGATGGGCTACATTTTTTTGCATTTTGGCAATAGAGCAATGAGGAATTGCTGGAAAGGGCTGCTGCAATGAAATGCAAAGATGATCTTGAATAATGTGTGCCACAGCATTATTGTAGAAAAATATGTTTCAAGACCAGAAGGGGGAGGGGAATCCTAAAATGACTCCCCCCTTGACTCTGTTGGGTATAAGACAGAGGGAAAAGAAAACACCAAGAAGCTTTCAAGGTTCTGTTAGTCAATACATTTCCAGTCATGGAGTCTATTTCCTGACTTGGCCTCCCTTGAAGGGCTGGCACAGATGCATGAAGGAAGGATGTTCTATGGGCAAAGTTTTGGGTAGAAATATAGTTGAACACAAGCCCTTATATTTGTTCATCTGATCCTTCCAGGTCCTGTCTGGTGAACAGGTGGAGGGTCAGTTCTGTGGGAGAAAAACAAGGGACACACGGGGCTCTCCTATCCTGGAAGAACTCCACGTGCCCTACCATAGTTTGACTGTCCTCTTTCAGTCTGACTTTTCCAATGAAGAGAGATACACTGGATTTGCTGCCTATTACACTGCAATCGGTAAGCCCTTAGCCCTTGTCAGGGGCAAAAGATCAGGACCACACTGGATGTTCTGATTGAATTGATTTATTACCAATCATGCCTTTGGCAGAAGAATCTATTCAACTAAGGTTAGCACTGTCTTGTTATTAGATAAGAGTCAACAGAATTCAAGAAGGGTTGGACTTAATTTATTTGTGGCTATGTGGAAACTCGAGGTTGATTCCTCTTTTGATTCCATCCTCAGGCTCTGTCACTCCTTTTTCTACATTAGCTGCCTTTTCTGAGCAGATAAAGGCGTGTGCCTTAAGGAGAGTTACCAAAACCAATATTTATTTATTTTTATTTTATTTTTTTTAAAAATGGAACCATTTCTGTTCCTCTGAAAGAAGAAATAAAAACTCCCTGCACTATTTGAAAGCCCATTCTTAAATCTGGTCGTGATTCTGTTGCAAAAGAATAACTTTATAATTTCCCCAATTTCTGAAAATCTCTAGAGAAAAGCATCCTCCGTTTGCAGTGCATTGCAGACTCATGGGTTCATAAACCAAGAGGTTTCTTGGTACTGCTTTCCTATTATTATAGATAAATGAGCAGCTGCTTCTTTTATACTTTTCTAGTCCTCCTTCCTCTCCTATTCAACTGCTCGTGTAAAACTACAAATATTTGATTTGGTATAATTGAGTCTGAAATGCTAATTACTAGAAAAACCAAGAAGATAAATGGTGTTTGTGTGTGTGTGTGTGTGTGTGTGTGTGTGTGTGTGAGAGAGAGAGAGAGAGAGAGAGAGAGAGAGAGAGAGAGAGAGAGAGAGAGAGAGAGAGAGAGAGAGAGAGAGAGAGAGAGAGGAGTACCATCTGTAATTGTGCCACCTTTTTCCTGTAAACTTTTTCCTGTAAATGAGGGCTCAGGATTTGGGAAAGACACTACTGGGATTCCCTAGGAGACCAAGCCATGTTGCTGAAGTCTTGGGGTGGTAAATTATGTCATTGTTTCTGTCATCTTTGCTCCTATTCCACTGAGGATTTTTTTTACATCTCTTTTCCTTTCTTACAGATGTGAATGAGTGCACAGAATTTGTGGAAGAGGCCTGTAGCCATTACTGCAATAACTACATTGGTGGATACTATTGCTCTTGTCCTCCTGAATATTTTTTGCATGAAGATAAAAAGACATGTGGAGGTACCATTGACTGACTGATAGATTTTCATTGGTGCGGAGTCAATGACAAAACGTACATTGTGAGGTTAATAGTAATAATTAATAGTAATAATACTTTATTAAACTTGTAGGCTGCTCAACTCCCAACGATTACGGCAGTTCACAACAATCAAACAAAGAAATTACAATAAAAGTCAATAAAAGATAAAAAGGTGGCAAGCGTGAAATACTAGACTAGAGGGAATGAAGTGAGGGAAGCCTCTCAAGGGCCAGGGCTTCACAGCTCTTCTAAACAACAGCTAAGTGGGAGCCATCTGGCTCTCTGTGGGGCCTTCCTCTCAGATGGCATGTGCTGCGGCGGAGAAGGGATGCTCCTGAGGCCCCAACAGCTGACATTGTTTAATCAAAGGTACCCAGAGTGCACCAACCCTGCATGATCAAATTGGGCAGGCAGGTGGTCCCTCAAATAACCATTCCCTCTCTGTAACCAGAACCACTCAGTGAGCGCAGAGGGATAAGGCTTGTGTTGTTGAAACACAATGCACATTTGTCTTGATCATGATTAGAAATAGATTTGATTTGTATCTGCCTTTCTGTCCGAAGAGCATTCAAGGGGAAAGCTAACAGTAAAAAAAAAATAAAAACACAAAGAATTAAAATCTGAACACTTCATTAAAATTACTGTTAATTTAAAATGAAAACAGCTGACTACATAGAAGAATTTCCTAAAAAATAGAAAGTAACCTCAACTCCCAAATGGATGGTTTTACTATGAAACCAACATCAGAGGTTTTCTCCTATGAACGTGATAAATAGACTATAGAAAATGGAAGAGAGCATCTTTTACTGACCCTCGTTTCCCAACACTTTCATATAGAAATAAGTGGGCAATCTAATTTTATAGATTAGATAGATAGATAGATAGATAGATAGATAGATAGATAGATAGATAGATAGATAGATAGATAGATAGATGATAGATAGATAGGTAGGTAGGTAGGTAGGTAGGTAGGTAGGTAGGTAGATAGATAGATAGATAGATAGATAGATAGATAGATAGATAGATGGATAGATAGATAGATATGGATGGATAAATAATACATAGACAGACAGACAGATCTATATTTTATTTTTTATTTTTATTTTAATTCCATTTATATCCCGCCCTTCTCCGAAGACTCAGGGCGGCTTACAAGCTTAGCAGTAGCCTTCATTCTATGTATATGCCTGCTTATTAGGGCTTTCACACACACCCCCAAGCGGCATTATTACAAAGTCAGCTTAATTGCCCCCAAGAATCTGGGTCCTCATTTTACCTACCTCGGAAGGATGGAAGGCTGAGTCAACCTTGAGCCTGGTGGGATGCGAACCTGCACTAATTGCAGGCAGCTGGTGTTACTTAAGGAGGCATTAGCCCACTGCTCCACCAAGGCTACCCATCTCACAACAGTGACTCTGTAAGGACCCCAGCTGTTTTGGTTTTAAAAATCGAGAATATGCAAGTTTACATCCTTACACTGAAGTCCAAACTGAGGTAGAACCAGGTAACTTTATCTACAGAATATGCTGCAATGATCTCAGCTTCCTGAGTTTTTATTCATTTGTACTAAATTTATTTATTTATGTAAAACATTTATTCAGCTGCCCATCTTATATTGAATTCTGGGCTAACTTTCCTTCTGCTTCATCAGCTTTGTTCTCATTAAAGAAGAGAACTGAGCAACCAGTGGGACCAAGAGTGTCCACAGTCCATTGTTTCCCTGTTCAATTGTCATTGATAGAAGGAGCAGGAAAATTCCCATGTGCATTCAAGAAACAGTCCACTAAATGTCTAAGACAGACCTTTTAATTGGTCCTCTGACTCTGCAAACCTTCCTACCAATATTCAGCTTAAAGCTCATAAGATCGCCTTCATTCTCAGGTCACAATGTTATCTTAAACAGAATTCCAAATCTAGAGTATGTCCTGATGGATTGTGTGGGTCCACATGTGAATTAGAGTAAGTGCCTGGTTCCCATGGTTGATCTGAACTTCTCAGAGATTTCCCATTTAGAAATATTGCATGGATATCTATTCTTATATTAAGGTTTTAAGTATTTCTTAAAACTTAGAGAAGAGTTAATTTTTAAGGGAAAAAAATCTGAATTAATATGGGTCATTCTCTTATGAATCGCTTTCAGAAATAATTGAGATGGGAACTTGCAGGCAATACAGAGTTAACCAAGGAAGTTAATATACCAAAATGTGCTCTTCTGATAAATTATCTCCTGTTCTCCTGGGACAATGCCTTGAGTAGGAGAAGCCCAAGAGATTTAAATACAGAAACTTCAAATGGCATGGGCAAAATATGTGGTCAGGTGATAAAAATATAACTATACCCCTATCATATCACCCAAAACACTGCTGTTGCATACTTCAGCTTGCCTACTAATAGGCCTTTAAACCATAAGGAGAGCTAAACAGTAATCACAAACTACTGTCAAGATTATTTCTATTCTCTTTGCCATTGCTTTCCTTCTAAACTCTAGTGAACTGCAGTGGGAATGTATTTACTGAGCTGTCTGGGGAGATTACCAGCCCCAACTATCCCAGGCCGTATCCTGAGAACTCGCACTGTGATTACCGTGTCATCCTGGAACCAGGATACCAGGTGATCCTGAACATTGGGAACAACGACTTTGATGTTGAGCCAAGTGACTCAGAAGGAACTTGCCAAGATGCTTTGAGAGTAAGTGGTTGTGATGGCTCTTGATTATGAGCGTTTCCTGTTTAGACTGTATCCTAACATTGTTCCTTATGAAAATGAGGGGCTGACTTGCCTTTCACAATCCATTGAAGTCCTGGAATGTCTGAATTGTAGCAATGTAGAATGTCTGAGCAGGAACATAGTGAATTTGCCTGACCAGCATTGAGTTCAACTTTGCTCTCCTGCTACATAAAATTAGAAGGAGGAAAGGAGGTCTATATAAATGGACTGAACTTCAGGCTATGCAACAGAAGGATGCTTGTATACTCTTGACCTTGTTGGGAAGATTTGCTTCTGTTCCCTTCTTCCTCCTGTTCATTCTTCATTTTCCATATGTTATAGTGCTCTTCTATAAATATAGATAATTTTCATTTATGATGCTAAAAGATCATCTCTGGGCCTATGTTCAAGAGCAGATAGATTACAGTGAAATCAAATAACAACTCTAAGAACTAATAGCAAAATTGTCTCCAAAGCATCACACTTTGAACCACAGCTGAAGCTCTCCTCCTACATGTTTAGTTAATTCCAGCAAAATTTCTCAGATTTCTCTTTTCCACATTCAGTGAATAATGTTTTTTTTTTTGCAGAAATTGTTAAGTCGCGGAGCAATGAGACGCGTAGGCGATGGCTGCAACTGAATTTTTATTGGATGGCAGGCTGGAACAATAACAACTGGGGAAAATGGGGTTACCTGGGTCCTCTTATACCTGTCCAGGTGGGCGCTAACCAATAGATTCAAACCTTGGTTTCCTGCCAGGCTGGCAGCCAATAGGTTTACTTGGTTTCCCTGCCAAGCGCCTCCTGGAGTTCTTGTAACTGTAGTCAGCCCCATACATTACATCCCTTCCCCCATAAGAACAGACATTGCCAATCCACTTGAACCTTTCCCCCCCGACATAACTATGTGCACCTTGTTTGTTGACCCCTCGCTTCCCTCACGTCCGCACATAGTCCGTGAGGTAGGTCGGGGGCTTGTGCTCCCAGCCTGAACGCCTTAGTGTTCCCCCCGAGTCCTGTGTGGTGTTGTCCGCATTGCAGGTTTGTCCAGGAGCCTGGGGAAACCCCGGGACAACTGTTGTTTCTGGCACCCGGTCCCCCTGGCCCTGTTGTTGCCATGTCTGTGTAGGTCCTATTGTCCACAGGTCAGTGTCCCCGCTGGCCTCTTCTGTGTCGGGTTGGTCAGGGTGGTTGGAGTGTGTCGCTGGCCCCGCCTGATGTGTGCTGCCTGGTACATTCTCAGTAGCTCTCCTCCTGACCTGGTCTGCATGTCTTCTCCACTGACGGCCCCCTTCCACCCTTACAATGAACAACAATGGCCCTGTTCTTTCAACCACCTCCCCCGGCACCCATGCGTGCCCAGGCCCGTAGTTCCTTGTCCAGACCAGTTCTCCATTGTTGAGTTCTCTGGAGGGTTTGGGTTGATCTGTGTCAGCTGCCACTCTATCAGGGTGGAGTCTGTCTATCTTTGTTATGAGTCTTCTGCCCCAACACAATTCCGCTGGGCTCTTTCCTGTGGATGTACAGGGTGTGGTGTATTGATGGAGTAAGAATTGTGCTAACCTTTGCTTCCAGTCCCCTTGGATGATGCGTTTCAGAGCGTCTTTGGTTGTGTGCACCATGCGCTCTGCCATCCCGTTAGACAACGGGTGGAACGGGGCAGCTGTGACGTGTCTAATTCCGTTGGTCTTCGTAAACACCTGGAATTCCGTGGAAGTAAATTGCGGACCGTTATCAGAAACTAACACGTCAGGGAGGCCAATGTGTGGCAAAGAGTTCCCTGAGCACTTGGATCACCCTCCCTGTGGTCATGCTACTTACTGGCACCACCTCCAACCACTTGGAGTGGCTGTCCACTACCACTAAGAATGTTTGTTCCTGAAATGGTCCCGCATAGTCAATATGGACTTGGGACCAGGGAGTGTGTGTGGCCTCCCACTTGTGGACTGGTGCATGGGGCTGTTCCGGCCGGGACCTCTGACAGGTATAACAGCCAGCTACCTGTTCCTCAATAGCCTTGTCTAAACCTGGCCACCACAGGTAGCTTCTGGCTAAGGCCTTCATTCTCACAATTCCAGGGTGCCCTTCATGGAGTGATTGTATGACCCTGTTCCTCATCTTTTCTGGAATGATGACCCAGCACCCCCACAACAAACAACCCTTGTGGGCAGACAATTCGTGTCACCTGCTGAAGTATGCTTGGAACTCCGGGCCTGGGGACTTATCTTGCCACCCCGTGCTCACCCACGTTTGGACCCTACTCAGTATTTTGTCGGCTGGCATTGCTGCTGCAATATCCTTTGCACTGAGGGGACACTCAGGAAGATCCTGTAATGCCAATATTTGAGATGCGGGAGCTGGATCGGTTTCAGTGCTGGCTAAGGGTAGCCTGCTCAACCCATCAGCGTGGCCCATTTCCTTGCCGGGTTTATGGACCAGCTTGCAAGAGTACGCCAACAGGAAAATGGACCACCTGAGCATTTTGGGGGTCAGAATTTGGGGGGTCTGTTTATCTGTGGTAAAGAGGCCTAGTAGGGGCTTATGGTCAGTGAATATGATGAATTCTTTGCCATACAAGTAATCATGGAACTTCTTCACCCCAGCAACTATCGCCAGGGCTTCTTTGTCTATCTGGGCATAATTCCGCTCTGCCGCTGACAATGTCCTGGAGTAATAGGCAATAGGAACTTGTTTCCCATTGTCTTCTAAATGGCTTAGGACAGCGCCCACTCCATAAGGGGATGCATCACAAGCAGTGCAGATGGGCTTGGATTCTATGAAATGAGTGATTGTGGCATCACTCGCTAAAAGGTCCTTTAAAGCTCGGAAGCTTTTGTCATGAGCATTTGTCCAGCTCCATGCAGTGTTCTTATCCAGGAGTCTGTGTAAGGGTTCTGCTATGGATGCCTTGTGGGGTAAGAATGTGTGGTAGAAATTGAGCAGACCTAAGAAAGCTTGTAGCTCTGCCTTATTTTGCAGGGTGGGGGCTCCTTTAATTGCCCTCACCTTAGATGCTGCAGGGTGGATGCCCTGAGCATCTTATCCTGAACCCCAGGAATTCAGTCTCTGTCACCCCAATGCTGCATTTGTCTCTTTTAAGTTTGAGACCTGCAGCCCTGAATCTCCCCAAAACAGCCTTTAAACGCTCAGCCAATACCTCCTCACTGTCCCCTGCGATGAGGATGTCATCAAAGTAAGGGCATACTCCTGGGATGCCCTTGAGCGTTCGCTCCATGATCTCCTGAAAGATGCCAGGAGCTATGCTAACCCCGAACTGCAGCCGGTCTACCCGGAATGCCCCCTTGTGGGTGACTATAGTCTGTGCATCGGCTGTTTCCCTGTCAACTGGGAGTTGCTGATACGCTTGCGCGAGATCGAGTTTGGCAAAGATGGCGCCGCCCTGCAGAGACACGAGTATGCTGCTGACTGTCGGGACCGGGTAAGCATGCTGATTTAATGCTCTATTTATTGTACATTTATAATCGGTGCAGATCCTCACCTCTCCGTTTGCCTTGAGTGGGGTGACTATAGGAGTCTCCCACTCGGCTCCCTCGACCGGTTTTAGGACTCCCTGCGTGACCAGTTTATCTAGCTCCCGCTCTATCTTATGCTTCAGGGTAAACGGTACTCTCTGGGGCTTGATTTTAATGGGGGAAATGTTGGGGTTTAACTTGAAGGCGATAGGTGGCCCTGTGTATTTCCCTAGAGTCTCATCAAATACATCTACAAATGCATTGCAGACGGATTCGATGTTGTGAGCTTGGGTCTTATTTTTTCCCGTAATGCCGATGCCTAGGGCCTTGAACCAGTTTAATCCTATGAGGCTAGTCCTCTGGCCCTCGACCACCAGGACATCCAATTGCCCTTGGAACCCTCTGTACCGCACTGTAAGAGTAGCCTCCCCCCTTATTTTGATTGGTGTTTGTTGGAAATCGGTTAGCGTGAGACTGGATGGCCTCAAGGTGGCCCTCTGCTTACTCCGGCTGCATATTTGGGTAAAGGTCTCGTGTGAGATCACTGAGACCACTGAGCTGGAGTCAAGCTCCATTTTACAGGGGACACCTTGTAGCCATATGTCCAGCCTGATTTTGGGGGTTAACGGTCGGCAGGTCCCCGTGTTACAGACGGCCCGCCAGCCTTCAGATCAGTTAATTGATGTGATTTGTTGTCAGGCCCCGGTACCTATCGGTTGATGATCTTCCACGTCCACGTCGTGCAGGCTGTCATGGTTACAGTTCCGGCAGACGGCCGCAATGTGGCCGGTCTTGCCACAAACCCTGCACTTGGCCGTCCGGAACTTGCAGGTTGCCCGGGGGTGGTTGCCACCACACCCGGTGCATTTCTGCTTGTTGCTGCAGCAGCTGCATCCAGAGCACTTCTGCTCCTGGTTGGCCGCCGTTACCCGTTGGCCCCTCTGATTGTCGCGCCGCACTGGTGGCTGGCCCTGCTTCGGCTGGATTGCGTCCACTTCGGCCTGGTCATTGGTGTCACTGCTCCCCCCGAACACATTTGCCTGGTGAACGGCTCTGCTGGGGCTGCTGGTGTGGGGTCCAATCTGTTCTGGCACTTCAGCCATGTCGTGGGCCAGAATCTCATCTTGGACCTCCTGTAGTGTCAGCTTAGGTCGTGCGAAGACTTTCTGTCACAGTTTTCGGTCCTGGAGACTGAAGATGATCCTGTCCCATAACCTCTCATCCAGGTTCTCGAATTTGCACAAACGGGCCACTTGCCGGACCCCTGAGATGAAGTTAGCGGCCGATTCGCCCAGCCGCTGGTCTCGCTTCTCGAACTGGAACCTCCATGCCAGTTCTGACATGCACGGGCTGAAATGCTGGTCCAACTTAGCTAGGAGATCACTGTAGGTGACTTTGTCAGGGGCTGTCGGTGCACACAAACCTATTGCTACATCATAAACGGCCGTACCGCTAGTGCAGAGTAGGGCTGCCACCTTTAAGTCATCATCCTTGATGCGATTGATCTTCATGAACAACTCAACTTGACCCATGTGCGACTCCCATCGCTCTGGGTGTGTGATATCGAACGCTGGTATCTGCCCGATTTGTGCCATGGCGTTTGGTCCGTCCGTGATCCTGCTCCTGGGTTCCGATCCTGCTTCTAGCATTCGCTGTGGTGGCTGGTGAGCGCGGCTGCTGCTGCGGCTGTCTCAGTGTCAATTGAAGCAGAATCCCATCCTCATCGTCACTGTTAAATCACGGAGCAATGAGACGCGTAGGCGATGGCTGCAACTGAATTTTTATTGGATGGCAGGCTGGAACAATAACAACTGGAGAAAATGGGGTTACCTGGGTCCTCTTATACCTGTCCAGGTGGGCGCTAACCAATAGATTCAAACCTTGGTTTCCTGCCAGGCTGGCAGCCAATAGGTTTACTTGGTTTTCCCGCCAATGCTGCTCCTTACCAGAGCTGTCCAGCAGCAGCGCCTCCTGGAGTTCTTGTAACTGTAGTCAGCCCCATACATTACAGAAATCAAATAAGGTGTCAAGATATTTCCATGCTCAAACAAGCAATGGTTATTTATTGTTAAAACCTGATTCCTTCAAATGAGGACAGACTTAAATATTGTACTGTAGTGCTACAGGTATCCCCAAATATGTAATCTTTCTATCACATCTTAGTTTCCCCGCAAAAGATTACTAGCTAACTGTCATACCCAGTAAACACAGTGGATATTGTGGTTTTTACTGTTTTTTTATGTGCCTAACTTAGTGGTAACTGTGTTTTGTCACAATATCACCAGCTTGATAGCTCATATATAAAATACATAGTAAAGATTGTCTCTGGGACTCTGAACACACAAATCTAACTCTCTTATAAATATTTCAGACCATTTTAAGCAGTGGTGGGATTCAAATATGTGAACAACTGGTTGTCTGTGTGGATGCCATTTCCAGAAGTCCATTCTGGGCCTGGGCAACAAAAAATTAGCTACCAGTTTGCTGAAATGGTGCAAACTGGCTGAATCCCACCACTGATTTTAAGTAAAGCTCAGCTTAAAAACTCCAGGGGGAAAAAAGAGGTTTTCAAGGCTTTTAGAAAACAAAGAAAACAAAGATCTAAGCATCAGTTCATATCTAGTTGTTCAGTAAGAAGTGATAAAATGGTATTCTGTTTTTATATCAAGGTCTATGTTTCTTGCATTCTGTGCTAATACTTAAATAATCAGGGAAAAGAGACCAGAAAAGAGAATTGTACTTTGTTCGCCCTTCTTTATTTGAATAAAAAAAAATCAATAAAAGTTTAGGGATAGTAATTATAGGCTGGGCCAGGAAAAGCAGTTGATTTGTTAAGGGAATGAAATGAACCCATCGACATTCTTCTCTACCAAATATTTAAAGACATCTTAGGATAGCAAGTTGAGTGGAATATTTATGTCTCATACTGAATACTCTTCCATGGCATTTCTAATTGAAATAGCAATCTTCTTTTTGGGACCAAATCCAGGCCAGTCAATATTTCATATCCAGTTATTGAGTAGGAAGATGATTGTTCTGAGTATTCTGTCTTCTTTCAGTCTCTGGGAGGACTGACAAATGCTTAGCACATTCTTACATTATGTGTCATTAAACGTATTTAATAACATCAATAACCTCCTTCTATTTGGGTTTTGCTGCTCTCTACATTAATATTGAATGCGTCTGTAGTTGTATCTTTGATTCTTCAGCCAACAGCCCTTATGCTTACATCTTGAATGCCTGCCTCACCCTTTGGACTACAGGTAGTCTCAATGCATAACCACAATTTAGCCCCAATTTTCTGTTGTTAGGCAGGACAGTTCTTAAGTAAATTTTTCCCCATTTTGTCACAGTTGTTAAGTGAATCACTGCAGTTTTAAAATTAGTAACACTAATGGTTACTAATGGTTATTAAGTGAATCTGGCTTTCCCATTTACTTTTTTTTTAATCCCATTTATATCCCGCCCTTCTCCGAAGACTTAGGGCGGCTTACAATCTAAAGCACAATGTGCTTAGCAATAGCCTTCATTCTATGTATATGCCTGCTTATTAGGGCTTTCGGGCCCCGCCAAGTGGCATTTTTACAAAGTCAGCTTATTGCCCCCAACAATCTGGGTCCTCATTTTACCTACCTCGGAAGGATGGAAGGCTGAGTCAACCTTGAGCCTGGTGGGATGCGAACCTGCACTAATTGCAGGCAGCGGGTGTTACTTAAGGAGGCATTAGCCCACTGCTCCACCAAGGCTCTTTACATGTTAGGTAAAAGGTAAAGGTTCCCCCGCACATGCGTGCTAGTCGTTTCTGACTCTAGGGGCTGATGCTCATCTCCGTTTCAAAGCCAAAGAGCCAGCGCTTGTCCGAGGATGTCTCCGTGGTCATGTGGCCGGCATGACTAGACGCCAAAGGCGCACAGAACGCTGTTACCTTCCCACCGTAGTGGCCCCTATTTTTCTACTTGCATTTTTACGTGCTTTCGAACTGCTAGGTTGGCAGAAGCTGGGACGAGTAACAGGCGCTCACTCTGTTACGCGGCACTCGGGATTCGACCCGCCAAACTGCCGACCTTCTGATCGACAAGCTCAGCATCCTAACCCACTGAGCCACATGACCCTGGGACAATGCAACCGTCATAAATATGAGTCAGTTTCCAAGTGTCTGAATTTTGATGACATGACCATGGGGATGCTGCAATGGTCGTGTGAAAAATGATTAGAAGTCACTTTTTTCGATGCCATTATAACTTTGAACGGTCACTAAATGAACTGTTGTAAATTAAGGACTACCTAATGCTTCTTTTTCTTTCTTTTTTTTGAAACTTTCCCCAATATTTCTACTGGCTGTTCTGTAGTTTTCGGCAGGAGATCAGAATTTTGGTCCTTACTGTGGCAGCACATTTCCTGGGCCTCCTAAAATCAACACTAAAAGCAACATTGTGGACATTTCCTTCCAAACGGACCAAGTTGTACAAATGAAAGGCTGGAAAATCCGCTACTTTGGGGACCGTGAGTAAATCTCTTTTGAGGAAACAATGGGATGTACTCAAGTGCTGAATTATGGAACTGGGTTGTTATAACAGGACAAGTGTTTGTTTCCAAGGAGCAAACAGAAAAGATGATATTTGCAGAGTGGTGAGTGAGTCGCTATCAGCAAAAGGATAGAATTCTACTTGGGGAGTTACTTACATATTGTCCTGGGCAAATTGGGAATGGATAGATCATGGGGGCTAGGAACTTGCTTTGAATTGTAGATGAAAAAACGGTTGAGTTGCTGTCTGGTTTGGAGTAGTTAATCCCCAACTCACCCCCAATTAAACCAGGAGCAGAGGCAAAATGCAGTATTGTATCTAGGATGTTTATTATGCAATGTTTAGGAATGGAATTTCCATCCAAACTGGACTATGGGGAGCAGAGGGTTTTACCTCCTATGGCATTGCTACTTCATTTTCAGTTTCTTCCCCATTTTGCATAAAGTTAGGAAAAATTGTCAGGACCCACTTCAATCACACATCTTAAGAAAGCAGAACTCTTGGAAACGATTTTTTCCAACAGGAACTTTTATTAAGAGTAGTTGATAGCAGGCATAGTAGACAGGATCTGAGATTTCCCACGCAGAACAATAGATTAAGTTATCCCCATGCAAGACTCCACCCCATAGTCCGCCCGTCCGGTATGGGACAGCAAATCCCCTGGCGTTAGGTCCATCGTGGGAAAAGGGGAGATAACATCGGCCCATCTTCAGTTCATGCAGCGATGGTCGGTGGCTCTTCACACCTTCCTCTGAGCGCGTAGAAATAACTCAGGCACTGAGGATACATTCCTTATTCCCTCCCTTGTTCTAGCTGACAGTTTAGGGAGATAAAGTTCAGAGAAAGAGATAACTCGGGAAGCAAATTGTTACATTGTAGTGAATAGAGGACACAGAAGCAATAAACGAAAGCAAGAGGTTACATTGTAGCAGAAAGAGGAAGCAAAGGCAATAACCCCACAGGCACATCCCCCCTCCCCTTTGGGAGTATGGCAGAACCCAGGGAGAGGTGAGATTTGACTTTGGGTCAGAGAGGATAGATAGAAATGAAATAGGAATGGGTTCTGACAAATAAAACAAAATCATCTCAATAAAAAAGAATAGGCAATCATTTTTATATAAAGAGAGGGCATCTTCAAGGTCATTCTGGAAGGCAAGAAGGTTTTAGCAGAAAGCTTTGTAATCCTGGTGGAGTGAAATAATCCTTTCTTCCTTCTCCTTATTCAAAAATGCTAGGACAAAAAAAGCACAGTTGGTCTCAGTGAAGAAAGGATGAAGTATTGGCTATTTTACTGGTCTTGATTCTGACCATTAGTGATAGAAAAGAGGATTTGTGCTTGTATATATTTGTATAGGATAAGGTGGTTGATTTCTGATTCCTTTTCCCTTTCTAAAGCAATGCCCTGCCCACAGACTGTTATTTCAAGATCTGTTCAGCATCCCCTAAGAGAACATTATGTCTTTAAGGATTCTGTGATGGTAACTTGCGTAGAAGGCCATGAGATTGTAACAGTAAGTAATATGCGTTTTCAACTGAAGGCTCTTCATGAAGTTCCTGAGGATCCTGTTGGTACTACAGTGTGTCACTTGATTTAATCAAGTAAGAAACAGCAAACCATGCATAAGCATGTTATGCGACACAACCAGAGTCTCTGAATCATGCTATTTCCTTGAATGACAGTAACAGATATTCTACAGTTCTACAGAAGGGTTGGTTCTTCATTCTGATCATTAGTTAAGACCAGAAAACAAGTAGGTGTCCTCATGATGGACAGGCAAAAGATTGTGTGGCTCAGCCACATGACCATCAAAGTCTTATCTGCCATTTCAAGACAGGAGGATCAGGAGTGCCGCCAGCAATCTCCCAGCTTAACTTGACAACACTACACCTTTCTAGCCAAAGGTTGGGAAATAGAAGGATTCCAGCACCTGCTAGGATGCTCATGTTGGTGAAGATCAGGGCAAGTTCAGGTGACAGATAAAAGAGAGAAAGAAAGAGTCCATTACAAATTGTGATGATACCAAAGTGATGCTGTGAGTTCAATGAAATCATCCCAGAAATGCCAGAGTTGCCACAACTGCACATTTGCATTAGAATCTCTGCATTAGAAACATACCGTAAATGCAACCATTTGTGTGGTTCGTAACTTGCCCTCCCTCTGTTTTCTACAGAATCAAAAATAGATAAAGCATATGAATAAGTTTCAAAGAAATGAAGATTCCTAGCATCACCAGTTAAAAGACACATTTCAGTTATTCAGTCTTTCATCCCCTTAATGGATTCCCCCCCCCCCCCCGTGTTAAGAATAGACAGAACACATGAAAGGAAACTTGGACAAGGAGGAATCCTAACTCTAACCTTAATCATGATATTTTGTGAATGAGAAACAAGTTCATACAAAACTTTATTCATTTTTGTCTTAGGACAGTACATAAAAACCAACAGCGTTATGTAATACTCTTATTATTAACATGGTTTCTCCTTGTTCCACTCACTGTCTTCAAGAATGGAGGTCATGCCTAAGGGGTTTTCTCACAACTATTATGCATCTCTTTTGCTGACAAAAACTTCACCAGGATAAAGTCTGCAGTTTCCACTGTGGATCCTTAAACTGCCTCAATACCATCTATTCTGGTGTGTGTGTGTGTGTGTGTGTGTGGTGCTTTTGGATGTGCCGGGCATGTTCAATAAAAACATTAGTCAAACCCTCTACTTTTACTTCCCTTCCCCCTTTTTCAATATTTCCACATAGCAAGAAAACATCTGCCAGTTACGGTAAGGCTGTGATTGGGGGATGGTTTAGAGAAATGCCTTGATTTGTGAACTTTGCCATCTTTCAACAAAGGTTTGTGCCCAGCCTGTTAGATTGCTGATCTTTCAGGCTGGGTTATCGCTCAGTAAAGTGGTGGAGCCTCTTCGGTAGAGCTCTCTACAGAGGATTAAATGCATTGAGAATTGCTGCGGTGGGGCAGTAGTTGAGGGATCTGTTCCTTGAGGTAGATGGTTGGTCTAGAAACATGAAATATAAAAATTAAAAGTGGAAGAAGAAAGGTGGGCGATCTTGTTTTGAAAGTAAGTTTGTTGCTGTCTGTGTGTGTGTGTGTGTGTGTGTGTGTGTGTATGCGGAGGATGCCTCTCCCTCTCCCCCACTTGACAAGGCAGTCCTAACTCTCCTGGAGCCCACCTGGGAAATGGTGGGTAGTGGGAGAGTCCATTTTGAAAGAGCCAGGTTCTCCAACTCTCCAAAAGAGAATGGCCCCATGGAAGAGTCCCCAGGTTCCAGAGGAGGCGGTTTGCTTGCTTGTCTTAGCCTGAAATGGCTAGTAGGGGTTGACCCAATTCCTATGGCCTTCTGACAGCACTGCTGATAGCAAAGTTAACTAAACTTTGAAAGTGCTGTGAAGTGCTGTAGGCTTAAGGGGAAAAAGCATTTCACCTCCACAATAGGACAGGATGATTTTTATATATATCAGAGCTTAATTCCGTGTTCAGCAACTAAGAAATGCATCTCTTTCTTCCTCATTCCTTTGGAAGTATCCCAGGGCCTTTCCCTACTTCCACCTAGCTACAAGATAAACAAGCCATGGCAACCTCAGGTTTTTTTTCCTGCCATGACTCCATGACAGGAGTTCATCTCATCCCCACCCCATACCACGGGCATTTTTAAACACACACATGTGCACACATAGAGATATACATTTATGAAAATTTTGAAAGAGAAAAGTAAAGAAAGTAAAATAAGTGCAGTGTAAGTGGAGGAAAACATGGAGAGAAATAGAAAAAGGGATATAGAACAAGCAATTCCGATCTTCTTAAGAAACTTCAAATACCCTACTATAGAAGAATGGGTGTTTAAAGTTTCGAATCTTGCAGAAATGTCTAAGATTTCTGCTTATTTGAAAGATCATTCACAGGAAAGATATATTTCAGTTTGGAGAAGATGGATAGATTATATTCAGAATAAATATGGGACTAAAAAGTTCCATTTAGCTTATGAGTAGATTTTAGAGGGATATTGTTATTGGTACTTTGTATGTAGTTATGTTAAAGGGGAGTTAAAGCACGTTATGAATTTGGTTAATTGTATATTATGCATAATTCTTATTTAGAATATGTTTATTATAACTATAATCCTGTATTTAGCTCTGGGAAGTGGGGGGGGGGAAAGTGGGTGGGTTTGGGGTGGGGGGGATTTGGGGATATATTGTAAAATCTTGTTTTTGTAAAACTCTTTAATAAAAAAAAAGAAACTTCAAATACATTTATGCTTTACCTTCTTTTTTTAAGGTTACAACATAGTTTCCTTTTTTCTATAATCTATCCTTTCTAATCACCATACCCATAAATCATGTTCATTTTTTAGCATAAAGTCCATAATGGGTTTCCAGTCCCTAATAAATGTGGTGATTGCCCTTTCTATAATCAAGTCAGTTTTGTCATCTCTGCTAATTCTGTCATTTTCACAAGCTCTGCTATTTCTGAATCCTCCTTTCAGCCACGAGGCAGTACAACTTCCTTCTACTCTAGCTGTCAAAGCAATGGAAAATGGAGCAACTCAGATTACAGTTGTGTTCGTAAGTGATTTACAGTGGTCTCTGGTGTATTTTCTTATGGTCTCAAGATGATAACGATATGATATATGATATGATGTGATGTGATATGATATGATATATGATGAATAAAAATGTGAGAAGCAGACACAGATGTCTTGCCAAAGCAGTGAAAGTAAATGAATTGCAGGCCTGAGAGAAACTTTAAAGAAACATCCTGCTATATATAATTTTCCTCACATCTGTCAGCGGGTCTATGACAATTCGCCACAGCCAACTCACCAGGGCCAACTTGCCATGAGACAACTCGGTGCAGGACAGGAGTTACACTGATATCAAAGAAATGGTGGAATAGAATCATTAAAGAAAGGATGCAAAAGGAGGGATAGACTGAAATGCGAACACAAAAATTAAACTAATGTTTATTTATTTTAAATAATTAAATTGATTTGCTAAATTGTCCTGCGGTGAGTTGTCCTGTGGTGAGCTGGCGATGATGAATTGTCCCACAGCAAGTGGGCTGTGGAGAGTTGGCCATGGTGAGGTGGCCGCTGCGAGTTGGCTGTGGTGAGTTGTCCCATTCTACCTGTCAGCCTTCCATTACATATCCATGTTGGATCAACTGCAGAATATGAGTGTTATCTTTGATAGCTGCTGTATAGTCAAAAGCTGTGGAGGTTGACAAGGATTCAATCATTTAATGCAGTATAGTTTGAAAATCTTCATAAGACATGAAATACTGACATATGGAAGTTTTCCCTGAGGAGGGCTATTCTAAACAAATAATGCAACATAGGATGGATGGATGTGTGCAACATAAAGCAAATTGGAAATGGAAAGGTGAACTACTCTAATCCTGCCTCACCTTGTTTTATTTTTTGCTTGCAGCTGTAGATTGTGGTTTGCCTGATCCCATTAAACATGGAGATATCGTTTACCCATCAGGATCGGAGGAGACACAGTATCAAACCATTATCCATTACGAGTGCCACAAACCTTATTATACCCTGAAGGGCAAAGGTATCTCCCATCCTTTCTTTCCCCTGATGAAACCTTCCAGTTCAGAAATTAAGAACATCATTTTGCTCATTTCACAGTTGTCAGCCTCAGGAAGACAAGATTGGGGTGGGAAGGTTAAGTAGGCTGGGAACCACCAAAAGTACCCTGTCAAGAACTGAAGTACCAGTTGTTTCTATTATATCCTTATATTACCTCAGCATTTCATATACCACATTCTACTTTTAATATAAGGGATGCGGTGGCTCAGTGGGTTAGGACGCTGAGCTTGTCGATCAGAAGGTCGGCAGTTTGGCGGGTTGAATCCTGAGTGCCGTGTAGCAGAGTGAGCGCCTGTAACTCGTCCCAGCTTCTGCCAACCTAGCAGTTCGAAAGCACATAAAAATGCAAGTAGAAAAATAGGGACCACTACGGTGGGAAGGTAACAGCGTTCCGTGCGCCTTTGGCGTCTAGTCATGCCGGCCACATGACCACACAGACGTCCTCGGACAAGCGCTGGCTCTTCGGCTTTGAAACGGAGATGAGCACCGGCCCCTAGAGTCGGAAACGACTAGCATGCATGTGCGGGGGAACCTTTACCTTTACCTTTACTTTTAATATATTTTAACATAGTTAGAATGCCATGCTCATTAATAATTTGTTTCGTCTTTAATACTTCTAAAGCAAAATGGGAGGCTTTTGGTGAAATTACCGTATTGGTTAGAATATTTGGTAAATCAGTTGATAAATTCCTTTTAAAATTGTTATTTTTCTTTTTAACACATCTTTGTTGGGTTGATAGTAAGTCATAGCTGAATGCTTTTTGGAGTTTATGATACATACTATACTCTTTTAATCAGAATTAAGGATAGTATTGAATTTATAAATAATTGCTCTATTTCCAAAGAAATGTATCAGTGTTCAGCCAGTGGAAAATGGGTGGATGAAGAAGGGGAAACAGAGCTTCCCGTTTGTGACCCAGGTACAGTCTACCTCATGTATAATTCTCTGTGTTTTTCTCTGAAAATGGAGATCATATCAAATTGCAATTATAAAATAATAATGTTGCTTCTCTTTAAATTCTAAAATAACAGTATTTTTTCCTAGTAACTCTTTTGCCAGACAAAATTCGTAAATTGCTTCTCCATTTCAAAGTTTTGTAAAATTATAATGATCTGCCAAGCTCTGAATTTTATTGGTTTAATTTGTTTTGGAAGGTTTACACCTTCCTATAATACCAACCCTACCAGAAGTTCTAAAATAGGAATCATTCTGGGAATTCTTGTTAGGACATTGGAAAAAACAATTGCATAAGGAACGATCCAAAGAGGAACCAAAGAAGAATCTGAAGCTTGCTTGGATATCCCTTGACTTAATATTTTCCAAATGGGTCAAGGAATCTTGCTCTGGATTGTAGGTTTAGAGGGCTGTGCCTATAGAGTTGCAGAGCCTATACTATTTTTTTCCTTTTTCTCTCATATTAATCAAATATACCTCTCTCTGATATTTATTCTGCTATCTCTCTGACTAAAACTGGTTCCTTCTGTTCTCACTTTAGTGTGTGGAATTCCTAGCAGAAGTATTGAAGGAATAGGGAGAATTTACGGAGGCACAGTTGCTAAAGAAGGAAATTTCCCTTGGCAAATCTACTTTGATGAACCACGAGCTGGTGGAGCCCTCATTTCAGAACAATGGATACTTACTGCTGCTCATGTGCTGGATGATTCTCCATACCCAGTTCTCTATGCTGGGTTGTTCAGTGTGAATCAAAAGGCCAAGAGTAATGCTCAGCCACTGAAGATAAAGGCTATATTCGTTCACCCTCAATGGTCCCAAAGTGAATCAGAGACCAGGACAAACTTTAATCACGACATTGCTCTGTTAAGATTGGAAGAACCTTTGACAATGGGCCCCACTATTTCACCAATTTGCCTACCTGGTGCTTCTTCAGAATATGATCCACAGATAGGGACCTTGGGCTACATAGCTGGCTGGGGCAAGACTGACGCTATTCGAACAAGTCCTAAACTATCGGTGAGGCTCAGGGCAGCTTGGATCCCTGTGGTGAAGACGGATACATGCCAAAATGTGACAAGCGAGACTTCAACTTATGTCTTCACAGAAAATATGATTTGTGCTGGGGATGGCCGGCAGGACAGCTGTCAGGGAGACAGTGGTGGGGCATACATTATCAAAGATCCCCAAAATGAGACACGCTATTATGTTGCTGGACTGGTTTCGTGGGGCCCAAAATGTGGCACTTATGGTCTCTACACTAAGGTGGCAAATTATGTGGATTGGATCAGAAAAGTCATGAGGGAGTATAAAGAACCTGAAGAATAGATGCTTCCTCTCTTCATGCCTTGTCTGTCTACCAGGCACCCACTGACTCTCAAGAGGTTTTGTCCCATCCATAAATCTAACATACAAAAAAACGACGTTCGCAGCTAAAATCTATATTATTGCAAGCCACTTTACGTTGCCTGTCTCCTCTTTCTTCACTTTTTCTAGTTTTTAATTGCTTTGTCTTCTCTTTCTTTAATTAGGTTTTGTTTATTTTCTTCTTTGTGAAGCTGCTATAGGCCAAATGACTTTTAATTCATGCAAGAGTATTGCATTTTTAGTCTCCCACAGTTTTGACCATTGGAAAAGGAATAACCAACTACATCATAGATCTGGAGCACACAACCAATGTGGGCCGCAGAAAATTCTAGAACATAATGTAGCGAAAGGTTCTTTCTTTTTCATTGAAATGAGTGGTAGCCAGCCTTGTGCAAGGGAACAGTCTCATGGATTGTGCCCAGAGGAGCTCTTTGTGTCCTTATTGCATAAAAACTAATATACATTCATGAATATTTTGTTTCTAGTTTTTCATTTCACAAGCCTTTGTATGAGATAGCTTCACCAGATAATATCAGTGTCAAACAGTGTACATGGAAAGTAAAAGTAAAGGAATCCCTGTGGATTTTATTCTGCTAGTCATTAACCGACATTACGGCCCATCTCTGTTTCTAGGCCATTGAGCCAACATTGTTCAAAGACTTTTCTGCAGTCATGTGGCCAACATGACATCATGTCAGAGCTTAGCACATACAGCAAAACAAGGAACACTTAGCTTCCCACCAAAAATGGTACCTATTTATCTACTTGCATTTACATGCTTTCAAACTGCTAGGTGGGCAGGAACTGAGGCAAGTGACAGGAGTCTGTCACATGGAGGTACGGCTCAAACTGGCAGAGTATAGACCTTCTTTGGCATCTATTAAGCCACTGAGCCACCCCACCTCCTTTCCTACAGATCACAAATATAATTTCAGTCCAGCACCAATAATGTAATATATACAGAAGAACAGAAGCAAAAAGAGGCACTAGACTAGGAAGAAGGTCATTTAAATGAAATTTAGTCAAGGATCTAAGTGTCAGAAAATGGTTTCATCTGAGATAGCAATGGGAAGGCGTTCTGATAATTAGCCCAGAATATTTAATTGTGCTTGCTCTTCTAATGCTTTTCACAATCATGTTTCCCTTTTTGAATAACTTTGAAATGTACTAAGCCAAGTCACATCAGCACACTGCTAGAGAGGCAGTCTTGTCTTTGTTCTCTCATGCTACAACTTCAAGCACCTGCGTCTTCTGAAATAAAGTTGTTGCCGATTTTTAATGGAGAGTCATTCCTACCTGAGAGGGAAGAAAAGCAGACATGCAGTTAATTAAAAGTCTCCATGAAATAAAAGCAGGTCATTGTCTAATGCTCAGTTTATATTTATTTATGTATTTATTAAATTTATATGCTGCCCATCTCACTATCAAGCCACTCTGGGTGATTTACAATGTGCCCCCTGAAATACAAAACAATTAGAACTTTAAAAACATTAAAAACATTGAGCATTAAAAATTGAAGCATTAATATTAAGAACAAATTGGATAAAAAAGACCAATACATAAACAGAATGGAGGTGGGGGATTCTCCTAATCCACTAGCCACCTCCAGAATGGACATCCCCATCAAACCCCCTAAAGAGTTGGCAGAGCCAGATTTTCAGGCCCTGTTCAGGCCAACAGGGTAGGGGTGACTTCATCTCAAGGAGGAGGATGTTCCAGAGGATGGGAGGCATTGCAGAAAAGGCTCTTCTCCTGGACCCCACCACCCGAACATCCTTGGCCAATGGGGTCCATAGCATCCCCTGCCAGAGTGAGTAGCAGCCATAACTGTGTCACCTGAAATGGAGATATAAAGCTAGTGTCATCAGCTTACTAATTTTTTTTTAAATTCCATTTATATCCCGCCCTTCTCCGAAGACTCAGGGCGGCTTACAAGCTTAGCAGTAGCTAATGATGCTATATCCCATGGTATCAGATAATTTCACCCAGTGACTTCAAGTAGATGTTGAAAAGGAACAAGGAGAGTACTGAACTATTCAGCATGTCACAAAAGAGCAGCCATGGACTGGATCACTTCCTCCCTATCAACACTGATTGGAACCAGTCTTAGAGAAGAGCCAAACCAAGACCATACTGGTCCAGTTTGATCTAGTGGTTATGGCACCAGGCTAGAAACTGGGACAGTGTCAATTCTAGTCTCACCATAGCCTTGAAAACCATCTGGGTGATGTTGCAGGGTTGTTGTTGCAGGAGAAAATAGGGGAAAAAAGAGTATTAGATATGCTTGCTATTTTGAGTTGTTTATAAAAAAAATAACAAAAGTGGGCTAAAACAAACAAACAGCCAGCCAGCCAGGATAGGTCCCTGTAGCCTACTAGAGAAGCTTCACAGTATTGTGAGAAGTCAGCATCCACCCCCCCCCACTGAGAAAGAAATATTTGGGGGGATATTAAAAAAGCAGAATATATTTCCCCAAAGGAATAATACAAAATCTTAGGCAGAACCCCACAAGTTCTCCCTGCCCCAAGCAGAGACCAGCTCTGTAGGAATGGAGATTTGATAATCCTTTCAGAAAGATTGGAGCCAGGAATCTTAGAGCTGATGGGATTAGAAAGACAAAGATCCCTACAACCAACAACTCCTTACCCCAAAAAATCCAACACAGGACATAGCCATTAACTACTGCCCCAGGGAAGCAGGACATGACCTTTAGGAAATAATAGGATTAACCCACCACCATCAGAATACTAAAAGGGCACACTGAACCTCAGGTCAAAGTTCATGCCACAGGAATAACTCCAAACACAAAAGCCCAAGAAGGTATAAAAACCCATCACTCCCAGCAACGTGGTCAGCTGCTCCAGAGCCACATGTCTTGTGGTTCTGCTCTTCAATAAACTACAACCTTCTTTCTAAAGCAGTCTCCATTTTGTTTATTACTGGTTTGGACTGGACCCTGATGAAGATTTTTCTTTCAACAGTATCTTCTTTTGTAGGTTGAATTTTCTTAAAAAAGAACAGAAAGGAATTGTTTTAAATATGAAAGTAATGATTCCCATAAGATAAACTCTTTTATTAAAAATAAAACCATATGCTGAATGATGAGCCCAGCCTTATTCTTCACCCAACAGTCTGAGAATTAGGCAGAATATTGCCAATTGCCAAATATTTTTGAGCAACTTCCATTCGGAATTTAGAAATTCAATTGTGTTATGTTAGTTGCATAAACCAATGACTTATTTACTCCTTTGTGGATCATCATCACTTCCCAGAACAGAACTTTGTATACTCTGGCCCACAGTTCTTTTATGCTGGAAATATATATCAAAATACTTTGTTTTAGATTGAACTCTTGTCCTCCTCAGGGATTGCAATATTCACTGACAAGATTTTCAAAGTCCCACAGTCCCAATTTAATATGTTCCTGCTGTTCCGGTTCTTCTGTGAGAAATATGTTTCTCCTTTTTCTAAAAATGTTAAAGTCACGAGTAGCTTTACACAGGATTAAGCATATTTAGATAATAAATTTCCCCACAGATACAGAAACAATACTAACTCCTCCAAAACTTCTTAAATAAACCAAAAACCCAGCAGCTGTGGGGGAAAAAAGAAGGACTGTCTACAACATACAGTGTAACGACTGTAACAGGCACTGTGCAGGACCAACAGGCAAAAAAAAAAAACTAGCAGAGCACACCCATGACAACCAAGTAGCAGTCAGAGAAGACATGATGAAATCTTCTTAATTTTGCAAAACATGGATAGACTCAACCACAGTTTTAACTGGGAAACTGTGAGCATCGTAGACCAAGCCAAGTCCAAAAAGGACAGAGAATTCCTGGAAGCCTAGAACTCAAGACAAATCAACCATTAACAGGCATATAGACATAAACAACATCTACATACCATTCAAAAAGCCAAAAAGGAAACAAAAAGACCTATACACCTCACCATAAATCAGCATCCAGATGAGGAGAGGTTAACACTAGTCCAGGCATCTCAAACTCACGACGTCATGTGATGTTGCGCAACTTATTGGAACTTTTCCCCCATTGCCAGCAATGGGTAGGGTGTGGTTTCGGCATGATGCATCTGGCCCGTGGGCCGGCAGTTTGACATGCCTGCACTAGACCAACAATCAAGAAGTAAACAATACCCCAATTAAGGAACTACCAACTCAGACAAATAAGCTGAAGGTAAACAATAGCCTAATCAAGGAACTAGACCACTCCCACCAGCATTGTCAGGGTAAGCAACTACTATATAAAATGAAAGGAAACCCCACTCCCTTCTAGCACTGATAATGTTATCTAGTTGGGGTAATGAAAAAAAAACAACCAAACTCAAAGAGCACCAAGGACTCCACAATATTACAGGCAACAGGGAGAAAGCAGAGCTGCTTAACTCATTCTTTGTGTCAATCTTCACACAAACAGAAACTATAGCCCAACATACCAAAAGAAACAACAACCCCACTTCAAAAGGCATATGAGAAAAAAAAATTAAAATAAGCAAGAAAATGGTAAGAGAACTCCTATCCGACCTTGATGAGTATAAATTATTGTGACCTGATAGATTACATCCCAGAGTTCTGAAAGAGCTGGCAGATGTTATCTCAGAACCGTTGCACCACATTTTTCATAAATCATGGAGCACCGCTTAAGTACCTAAGGATTGGAAAAGAGCTGATGTGGTCCCCTTCAAGAAAGGGAAAAAAACAGACCCAGGAAACTACAAACCAGTTTAACATTAATACCTGGAAGATCCTAGAAAAAATAATCAAAAAACAGGTCTGTGAACAACTAGAAGCAAACAAATCATAACCAGTAGCCAGCTCAGGTTTGTTAAAAACAGATCATGCCAAAGCAATCTCATCTCATTCTTCGATAAAGTGAGTAAACTAGTAGACCAGCGAAATGCAGTAACATAGTAATACTTAGATTTCAGTAAGACATTTGACAAAGTAGACCACAACCTACACCTTGGTAAGCTAGAAAAAGGTGGAATAAACAACATCACACCAGATGGATCTGTACCTGGCTGACAAACCGTACTCAACGAGTAGTCTTCAATGTGTCATCCACATGGAGAGAAGTTAGCATTCGGGTACCACAAGGTTCCGTCTTAGGCCCAATTGTTGTGTTGGGTTCGAAGATCAGAGAGACTCAGACTTCAGGCGTGCAATGACTTTATTAGGAGGAAGCGTGGTCCAGAACTGAGGAACAAAGGTTACCTGCCTTACTTTATACCTGACCAGGTGAATGCCTGGCCAATAGGTTTAAACTCAGGTTTCCCACCGGCTGGGCAGCCAATCCCTTTAAATCCGGCTTTCCCGCCAAACGTTGTTCCTGCACGGAGCTGTCCAGCTCCGCGCCTCCTTATTCAGCTGTCACACATGTATGCTATGCCAGCATACACTACACCAATACTCTTCAATATCTTTAAAAATGACTTAGATGAGAGAATAGAAGGGGAACTTATCAAATTTGCAGACGGCACCAAACTGTCAGGAGTAGCCAACACTTCGAAACACAAACTCAGGATCCAAAAAGATTTTGGCAAACTTGAACAATGGGCCCTATCCAACAAAATGAGTTTCAATGTGGAGAAAAGCAAAGTCTTACACTTAGGCAGGAAAAACCAAAGGCACAAATTCAGATTGGGCGAGACCTGGCTTAAAAACAGTAACTGTGAGAGGGACCTTGGAGTCCTAGTGGATGATCGCTTAACTATGAGCCAGCAGTGTGCAGCAGCAACCAAAAAAGCTAATACAATCCTGGGTTGTATAAACAGAGGCATAGAATTAAGATCATGCAAAGTACTAGTACCGCTTTACAAGGCCCTAGTAAGACCACATCTGGAATACTGCAGCCAATTTTGGTCACCATATCACATAAAAGATGAGAGTTTGGAAAAAATTCAGAGAAGAGCAACTAAGATGATCAAAGGCCTGGAGGCTAAAACATATGAAGAATGGCTGCGGGACTTGGGTTTGGCTAGTCTAAAGAAAAGAAGTGATAGGAGAGACATAATAGCAGTATTCCAGTATCTGAAGGCAGAAGGGGTCAGCTTGTTCACCAGAAAACCAGAGGGCAGGACAAGAAACAATGCTTGGAAACTGATCAAAGAGAAAAGCAACCTGGAATTAAGGAGAAACTTCCTGACAGTGAGGACAATCAACCAGTGGAATAGTTTACTCCCAGAAATCATGGGCGCTCTATCACTGGAGATTTTTAAGAAGAGACTAGACATTCACCTGTCTGAGACAGTATAGGTTCTCCTGCTTAAACAGGGGCTGGACTAGAAGATCTCCAAGGTCCATTCCAGCTCTATTCTATTCTGTTCTGTTCTGTTCTGTTCTAATATACATAATCCTGGGAGGTGCATCCAAAGGAAGTTTTCTTGTCCTCATTATAAACTTCCTAAAATCTTCCTTCCAGATTCTGACCTTCAATCGGGTGCTATAATAACAACTGCTATGGACTCCTATAACTTAAACATCTCTACATATTCTTCTGTCCTCTTCTCTTTCTATATATTGTAAAGCATTAATAGATTTAATGGACAATTTGCTTTTACTTGGTCCTCCTAAATTGGATTATAAACATCTATGAAACTGTAAAGACCCATCAGACTATGACTAAGTCAGCATCTGGAGTTTTTAGTGTCAAAATTTGCTTGCTTTCTTTTTTTTTTTAAAGTAAGTTTCCACCCTTATGATATCAAATGCAAGTCATGGAGGAATAATTCTCTGATGGAATGAAAGTCGGCATAGTTGGCCCTATTCAGATTTCCTTTCTAGGCCACCAGTTCTCAAAATCAACAATTTGAATGAG
Organism: Vipera berus; assembly: GCF_964194415.1. Lineage (NCBI taxonomy): Eukaryota > Metazoa > Chordata > Lepidosauria > Squamata > Viperidae > Vipera > Vipera berus. The sequence goes on from NC_138203.1 coordinate 105,410,530, forward strand.
AAGACTAAAAAAAACTCGGGAAAAGCCAAAGGTAAAATTTTCATATTTATACAATGGAGTCTTGCATAATCAGACCCCAGCTTAAGCAACTTTAATTTGCAGTTCAAATAACAGCAGCAGCATTTTGAAAAATGTGCTAGGCTGACTGGGTTTTCCCCATCTGGGTTAAATAAAAACTTAAAGGGTGAAAAAAGAGATACACAGCATTTTTGTCCATGCTCTTTATGGTCAGTGAGTAATATCACTTAATTATGCAAAAGACCACACTTCTGCCTTTTGGAGATTTTTTTTATAGATATTGAGGAGCCCAAAATCAAGAACCTTGAGAATCTTGGAGTGCCTGGCAGCTCTGTTCTAGCAGCTGTTTTACAGTAATGCTTTGTATATTGTGAATCTGCCTTTCTCATTTTACATGATTTAGCTTAGGCATGTAAGGGAGAGAATCCTGCTCAAGATCAGCATGTATGCAGAGGAAATGGAAGCTTTCTTCTCTAGTCCCCTCCATGGCAAAATTATCCCTTTAGGACCTGTAGAAAACAGATATACCTATGAAAAGAAGCTGGGAAGAGGGTGTGAGGATGATCTGGCTGCAACACCTGTCACCCCACTGATTGCCAGGTTTGCTTTGGCTGATCTGGCTGGCTAAGGAGGTGTCCCCTTCCTCCCTCACTGCTCCATGTACATCCCTCTTGAAGCTGAACACTTGGTGGAAGAGGATGACCATCTCAGATAGAAGATTTCCTTCGGTCAAAAGTATACGATAGCTGTGCTCCCCTGCAGGACTCTCCAAATAAGTTCAAGCTAGGAAGAGAAAATTGAGATCTTCTCCATTAGTGGAATGGTGGTCTCTGTCAAGATGTAGTCCTTTCACATCTATGCTACTTTTTTTAAAAAAAAAAGTTAAGACAGCCACATGCTGTTATTTAATTACAGGGCAGATTATCCCCCTAAAACTATGTGCTTTTCCCTCAGGCGTGTGAATGTCTAGATTTAAAAAAAAATCTGCTAATTTTGTATTCTATTTTATTGTGTACCAAGCATTTATCCATGCTGTTATGTACTGGGCTTTTTGAGGGAATACCACGTGGGTTGCTGGAGCAGCTAACGGCTCTCCACCAACCCAGACTACAAGTCTCCTGTGCTGCAATTGGCTATCTCCCAGCAGCAATGGTTAATTTAAACCTATTGGCTGCTGCCTAGGGGCTAGACTATATATTGCGGCTGGTTGCAACCATTTCCCTCAGTACAGTCACAGCACAAAATAAAGTATGAGTTACTTGTACTCTGTTCAAGTCTTCATTCCTGCGTCAAAGAACCCGCTATTTAACACATGCAACTGCTAGGAGCCAAGCCCAATTCTGTGGCATCTAGTTTTATAACTAATTGTAATGTACTTTTCAGGCTGCTGTTCTAGCTGCATTTTCTAAGGATTTCAGTTGTATGTTACCTCAATGGGTTGAAAAACAGGGCATGAAATTAGGCCAATGAAATATTCCCATCCATTCTTCCAATAGGCTTCAAACCTACCTATCAAGTAGGCTAATTTTAGGAGAGAGGAGGGATAAAACTTCCTGAGAAGCATTATCTAGAGCAGGGGTGTCAAACTCAATTTCATTGAAGGCCGTATCAGCACTGCGGTTGCCCTCAAGGGGCCGGGTGGGTGTGGCCAGGGTGGGCGTGGCCTACTGGGTGGGCGTGGCTAGAGTGTGTATGGCCTACTGGGTGGGCATGGCCAGCTCTACATGGTTCGCATCAAGGGTGCCTATGGGGGCCTGGGCAGGAGTGGGACAGATCTGAGGGTCTCTGGCAGAAGGAGGGTCGTTCCCTCACTGTTTCCAGGATGGCTTCGCGGGCCGCATGAAACCACTTCGCGGGCCGGATCTGGCCCCCGGGCCTTGTGTTTGACATGTCTGATCTAGAGGCAGCAGCTATATATCTTCCAGCATATCAGTCTCAGTATTGTCTTTTGCAAGGGCTGAACATGTTGGGACTGGGGCAATCTGAATAAGGCATTGTTGCTAGTGGTGGTTCATCTGTCTTTTAAAGAAAAAAAGAGTTAGATGGCTTTCATTGCTTTTTTCTGCCTTGAAAATATTGAAAACATTCACTACCACTCAAATGAAGCAGTACATAGGCAAGATTTCAGTGAATGTGAAATGATTCAGGATTATGCAGGGACCAACAGAATTCCCCCCCCGTGTGTGTGTGTGTGTGTGTGTGTGTGTGTGTGTGTGTTTGTGTGTGTGAGAGAGAGAGAGACAGAGAGAGAGAGAGATGGCCATGAAGCTGTTCTCTTTTGGTTGGGAGGAACAGTTTGCACCCAGTCCTTGTTGTGGTAACAGGTTGATCAGGCCCCTGGTTGTTTGCTTATGACCACGTGAGGCCTTGCTCTCCCTGTTGCATTATGGTAACAGGGCTGTTAAACCTCCCCAGGTCATTGTAGTCCACCAACTGATAATCATAGACCAAATCAATGTGTATACACAGTTTGAATGCTTCCTTCATTCAAAAGCTGCTTTCACACAACATTCTAGGCCAGGTTTATTTAACATAACTAACCAAACAAAACACATTTTATGTGGGAAAGTATTTTTTAAAATCTGTTAAAAGGGAATATTAAAAATTACAGTGAAACAATGTTACCTTAAGCTTAACCGGAAAGTGGAGGGGGGGAGCATTAAAATTACTAAAATTGGGAGTGGCTAAACCATAATTAACAAACCAGAGTGGCTGAGTTGACACACTATGCTAAGCCATCAAAGTACAATTTGCCTTAATATGCAGCTTTAAACTAGCTTTGACTTTTAGGCAAAGATTTGCCAAGTTTAAATTCTAGTCTCTGGCAGATGTTCCTTTGGAAGTCTGAATATAATTCCACCCTGATTGATAATATGCTCCATAAACCAGGGGTGTCAAACTGCCGGCCCACAGGCTGGACGCATCATGACAAAACCGCACCCACCCCATTGCCGGCAATGGGGGAAAAGCTCCAATACGTCGCGCGACGTCATGTGACATCGCGAGTTTGACACCCCTGCCATAAACCATTTGTACTCCAAAGAGTTTGTTATTGAGATATTATGTACCAGGCAAATATCTCTGTATGTCTGTGAGGAACAATGGTCTTGGAGCAGTGGTGAGATTCAGCCAGTTCGCACCACTTTGGCAGAACCGATAGCTAATTTTTTGTTGCCCAGGCCCAGAATGGACTTCCGGAAGCAGCATCCACACAGAGAACTGATTGTTCACATATTTCAATCCCACCACTGTCTTGGAGGCCAGGTTGAATTGCAACAGGGCGTCATCACTGCAACATTTTGGTTTTGTTCAGTCAAGTGAATGGTGGCATCTTTACTTCTCCCTTGACCATGGTGACCAAAGAAAGTGTCTAAACATCTGTAAGTGACAATGTCCCATTTCTTTATTTGCATAGCTTGTAGCGTTTCAAAAGGCCTTTCTCCACTGTTATTTGGAAATTTATTCACCAAAACCTGAGTCAGCAGAAAACAATACCAGCTTGAAAATAAGTTGCCACCATTGTTGTACCCTATTCTGCCTCTATGGCTCATCCCTACTCATTGGTAGCAATCTCACCTTCCTCCAAGTTAAGGAGTATCAAAGCCAAGGAGATTTCCCACATTTTGAGAATGATTTCAATGCCAGGAGAGTTAAGGGAAACCTCTTGTTTTGCTCATGAGCTGGGAACCAAATGGAGACAGCTTCATGGAGAGGAGGTGGAAAAACTATGTTGCTAAGAAATGAAATATATTTTAGGCCAGGGCCATCTATAAATGTACCCATACAGGAAATACATAACAGCAGGAGATTCTTGGACTGAATAGTGTTAAATAAGTTGTTTTATGACAAGAAATGAGTCATATAGACACAGAAGATCTTCTTGTTGCAGAACACAGACACCAAGAGGCACAAAATTATCAGCTCTGGGTTTATGTCTCCTGCTTAAATAGACTTGGATCAACAGATTTAGAGCAGTTCATTCCCCAGCCTTGCAATTAATATACCCCTGCTCTAGATAGTTTGCATGCATGGTCTTGGCAACAAAATTTATGACACGTGACATTCTCTGCCATAAACAAATGTTCTTGACATGTTTTGATTTATTTTGATTTAACTTTAATGTTCATTAATCACAAAAAATACATTATATCTGAGAATGTGTTATGGTGTTATCGTAAGTTTGTATCAGAAGTCCTCTCTGCTGTTAATGAAAATAATACAGAAATCTTTTTGAGATGATCTTCTTTGATTTAGCTATCTTTAGTTTATTTTGGTAAGCAACTAAAGATTTGAAGAGGAAATATCAGTAGAAGCTGTTAGTTAAACCAGTAATTGTCTAGTTTGGGAGGGGATGAAGGGGTCTCTCTCTCTCTCTCTCTAATTGCAACAATAAATGAAAAAAATGTGCCATCTTTACAAAAAAATTGGTAGCTATCTTTTGGTTCAGAGGGCTGCATCCAATGGCAGATTCTGGAGCCAGATGCTAAAAATATATTTACATTCACAAAATTATATAGTGTGCAATCATTTCCCATCTCAGAGTCCCCACTGATACTAGAAAGAACCCCAAAGAAACTTTTGAGCCAAGAGGATGAAATGGGAATGGGAAGAAATAACACTTCCTTTTCCTATTCAGAAATCTTTCGCTTTTTCCCGAAATCTTTCTCTTTGCTGATGGCATCGAAGAATGAGTAGAGAAATGACGGGCAAGAGGAATCGTTCCCCCCCTCTCCCAGCCAATAAAAGAAGCAACTATACATTTGTTTGGTATCAAAGAAAAGAGGACAGGGCATCAAGAACAGCAGAAAGCTAATAAGTATGTATTTTTCCATTCATGCATGGAATCATAATTTAGTTTACACTTCTTCAGTAGGCTAATGAGAAACCTGCATGGACACCCAATCCTTTCCAACAATGCCCTTTATCCAATCCAAGTAATTGATGATTTTGGTATAAAAACCATATCCTTTGCCACAATCAAGGCCCCAAGAAACAATGCCTGTGGCCACCCAACGCTGAGTCTCTGGGTCACGCACAGCTAAGGCCCCTCCACTGTCACCCTGACAGGTGTCTTTTCCTCCATAGGGGCTACCAGCACAAAACATGTTGTCTGAGAAGACTGGATCCTTCCCAGAGATCTTCCTTCCTCGCAACCACTCCCGACACGTATCCTGGTTGGCCACTGGGATGGGGGCATATTTCAGCCTGCTAGCAAGGATGTTTTTTTCTACTCCAAAGCCACTGGCATACCCCATCCAACCTTGATGATAATAGGTGGTGTTTCCTGACTCAGGGAGACAGACAGGCAGCATGTCGCGGCCAAGGGTCACTGGATCCCTCAACTCAATGAGTGCGATGTCTCCATCAAAGTTATGCTCATCCTTTGGATTGTAGTCTGGATGCACAAAGAGTCTGAGAATTGGTTTATTTCCTACTTTGTACAGTTCAGTCACATCTGTGTGACCCAGGAAAATTTCAGCCTTCTCTGCTACCTGTTCAGGGGTCAGTATCTCTGTGTCATTCTCTTTATCTTTTGGGTACACAACGTGGGCAGCTGTCAGAATCCAGCGATCACCCAGCAGTGCCCCTCCTGCTCGTCCACCGATGACCGTCATAGCTTGCCATGGGAAACTGCCTCGTGGGGCATTCTTCCCACCAATAATGCGCTGGACTTCGACGATAGGGTGGTCTGGCTTTCCACACACTGTGAAAAGAGAGAGAATGTTCAGAAAGGCTGCAGCCCTCTTGACCTCCCCTTAAGCAAACTTTCCTTATTTGTCCACCTTATCTTTCCTTAAACCACATCAGAGCCAGCCTCTTAATCAACTTCTTCTTTAGTTCTTGTTAATCCATTAACTTGCTGCTGTCCCCTTTTTGAGCTAAAAATGTCAGGTATCAATAACTCTCTCATTACACTACCAGAAAAGGAAACAGACAGGATCCTGCTACATTTGGCAAAGATAGCCACCAGAACTGGGCACCTAAAGCCTGCCAGTAACTGTTTGTGTGGCTTATTCTTCTTTCTCCATGCTTTCCTGGCACCTATGACTTAATCTTCCTATTAGGACTATCTTGGGTGCTATTCTTGTTCGTCTTTCTGGACCCACAAAAGAAGTGAGAACTGACAAAAAAAAAACAGACCTCAAAGGTCTCAGACTGATTTTTTTAAAAAATTCTCAGCAAAGATTTTTAAACAGAAATACTGGTTGTGGTTATTTAAAAAAACATCTGAGAATTGCGATAGGCTTTATCAATATGCTTCTTTTCTATGTTTTGATGTCTGCTTTTTTGTTTTTGCTATCCTCCTTTTATTTACAGAAGTTAATTTTAAGAAGCGAATGAGAACCGAAACTAATCTCAGGGCTGGATCCAGAATCCCATCTCATTCTTGTAGGTCAAATAACAATGGAGGTGGACATGATGCCTGCTTCCTCTCTGCCTCTTCTGGTTCTACGACCTGCTAGTCTTCTGGCACCAACATCAGCTCTGACTGCTGGGAAGAGGTGAAATCATGTGCTCTAACAATATGAAAGAAGAAAAATCTTTGGGCATGATTTACCTGGCAGACACATTGGAATGTCATTATGATCAATTTGATCCTTCCAGGAACCCTCAGCTGAGCAGGTGTAGATACCTAAAGGAGAAACAAAAACAAGAATAGTGGGACCAAATATTGAATGCTCAATGGTTTTTGTTTATTTTTGAACATTTTATTGTTTTTTTAACCATAGATGTTTTATGTTCTTTTTTTGCGTATCTGAACATCTTACAAGTGCAATGAGATTGAAATCACTCACTCACTCAAACAAACAAACAAATCAAAAAATACATTTATTGTTGTCCAATGTGTTTTGACACCAAGTACTCTAGCCCACAATGAGTCCATCGAGGTTGGGCAGCTAAAACCAATTTAAATAAATAAAATAAATATTATTTTTCTGGCTATAATAAATTTATTTAAAGAATTAACAGCGTCAAATCAGATGCCCAAGAGCCATCGGTTATTGCTTCATTACCATCTTTTATGTTATTTTAAAAAGAAAATAATATTTATTTATTAAATTGATATGCCCACCCATCTACCAAAAGAAACTCTGGATGCCAGATAAAAATAACATAATACAATTATTTTTTTAAAAAGCATTAAAACAATAAAGGCACTATTGAGGTCCTGCCAGAACTTCATCCATAAATCGGGCATCTTGTGCCAGCTCCATCAACATCCTGGCCCCAGTTCTGAGGGGGAAATCCAGGTTTTTGCTGTTTTCCAAAAGGCCAACAAGGGTCAAGTCCATCCATATCTCTAGGGAAGGCTGTTTCGTAAGGCAGCCTCAATGAGTTTCACCAAGGCAACCTGGAGCAGGCCCAGCCTTCCTCCCCCGCCCCCCACCTCTGCTCTTCCCCCCCATCCAAACATTTGGTAAAGAAGATACACATACAAAAGCAAGGTAATTTCTCGGCTGCTGGTTTGCCAAGTTTCCCATGCACTGCTGCAGCTTGAACTGCTTGCGCTGGGCTTGCATGGATCTGGCTATGCAGGGCCTCACCTTTTCCTGGGGTGTTGAGCAGGCGATAATAGGGTTCATTACAGCGGTACTTGATAACTGACTCATAGTTGTTATTTTTTGTTGCTGATACAAAATTAAATGCCCCGTTTTTCAGAAGTTTAGGTTCACCGCAATTCACAACTGCAAGACAAAACACATGAGATGAAAAGAAGCCTCTCCCTCCGGGATTTCCCAGGGATCAGAAATGATCACAACCCAAGACCAGCAGTCTCACTGGAATTTTTCATTTCTTTCTCAGGCTATGATTAATGGTATGTCATAACTCAAATCCTGCCCTAACAGAACAAAGTTTCTGTTTTAGGTCTTATTTAGTGAAGAAGATCAAAACTTTGTGTGAGATGCGGCAGTATCAATCACTAGTTTGCTTTGTTTTTAAATGAGAAGCGAAGGAGAGGATTAGCTTATGTCCCTGCTGTTAGTTATCCAAATTACTTCTCCATATGAAGAAATTCTTTTTCATGCACAGGCAAAAAGATACCAAATCCTTAAGACAATTCAGAGCATGGTTTAGCAGGCAGGCATAAAGAAATAAAAGAAATTCTTCTCAGGATTGTCAGATCAGGTATTGGCAGCATGTAGAAAATAAAGAGCATAAATCTAAGAGCCGATTTCCACAATATAGGAGAGTTTCCTTGTTTGCACAATTGCAGCAAAAACATCCCAGCAACCTTCCCCCCCCTCCCGGATACTTCCTCCTGGTGTTCCTTTCATCTCATTGCTATCTTAATGTCACCCTTAGCCACATCTGTGCTAAAGTAGCATTATTATTATTTTTTGTCTTATCTCAGCACAGGTATTGCTATGGATAGAATCAGATGGGTTTCATTGACCATTCTGTTGGTAGCATAGCTAGGTGACGCCTGGGAAGAGATTAGCTATAGAGGCATATCTAATGGTTTTTTTTTAATGAATCTGCCACCTCTCCAGTTTCTGGACATTATCTTCTAGGGCCCTTCTTTTATTTTATTTTATTTTTTTCATTTAAGAATTACAGAGGCTACTTCTTTTAAACTGGGATCTCCTCCCTACCCCCCACATACATTGGGGTTCTGAGCTGAACCCAGCTTGGAGACATGGATCAGCTGAACAAAAGTTGACAAATGAAGGTGTTCCTGTCAGTTATGATTTAGATTACTTTTAAATATCTTAGCATTATTATTAAATAGTGCTAAAAGTCCAAAAGGAGCTTGATTATCAGCTGATACCAGCTAATAATCAGGTTTCGTTCAACACACTTTTGTAAAATCAGAGTGAGTTTTGAAAGATCGCTAAACTTTCCTGTTTAACTATAGATAAAAATTTGCCTCCATCCCTGGTCTACGCTCTGTCACACATAAAGGAGAGTGATTGCCTGAATTTTTATATGCTGAGTAACATTTGATAGGAGCAGAAGGAAGCAAAGCCAGGAGAATCCGGCAATCACTCTCTGAGGCATGCCTCATACACCATAAATAAGGGCTGCTCCAAGATAAGGACAGACAGTGAAGGCAAGGCAGCAAGCTCTATGCTGGTATATTCTTCTGGCTCAGAATTGGTACACCATGAAGAAGAGTCCTATTTATTGCCCAGTATAGATTGAATGAACACAGTGGACTATCTTGTGGACAGAGGCAGCAAAAGGCTTCTCACTGCCATGGGCAATGAAGATTCCCAGCTCCAGCCCTTCGATGCCAGGAGTCATGAAAAAGGTCTCCAGAATTTGGGGAACTTGATCCGCTTAGGTAGTATTGCAGGCAACAAGTAGGAAAGACTAACTACTCACTTTCACATCGGGGCATAGAACGATGCCAGGTCCCATCATGTTGGCAGACAGAGGTAAAGGATGTCAGGTGTTCTTTACCCTACTCAAAAGAAAAACAACTAGCAATCAACTTAATACCTTTGTTGATGGTCCTGCCGACTGAGGTTCAAATCAGACTAGAGATGCAACCTTAGGAAAGTTTTGTTTGGCAGTGGCAGATGGGGTAGGCTGTGCATGGGGTTTTGCCTTAGGGTTAGGGTTAGGGTTAGCATTTCTCCTTATTGGAATCTGTGGTTAGGAAGAAGAAAATCTTTCTCTTTTCAAAAATGTAAAGAGGATCCCTCGCCCATGTTACTGACACCATTCTGGGACTGACAACATTGCCAAAGCCAAAAGCAATCCATCTTCATATCTCTGATCCCCATTTCCCCCCCCCCCATAATTATTACTCAAAAAGGGGGGGTCTTCAGAAACCTTATGAAAACAAGTTTTCAGATTTGGGTTTTTCTGCATGAAAAAAATATCTTAATTATAAAGAGGATCAATTGTTGCCATTAGTTTTAGACTGAACTTGCTATTGGACAAGCTGTAATGATTGTACGTTTATACCAGTTGGAGAATTCTTTTTAATTAAAATCTGGGAGTCTGGGGTAACAAATGTAATCTTACAAGAAAATAGGCTGGGAGGAGGCTCACTAGTCTTCCCTAGTTAATATATGACTGGTTAGAGTTATTCAGTAGTGTGAAAACATGAGAACAGCTTGCGGTTTTGTTCTCTCTGTTACACTTTCGATTTCTCCAATTTCTTCTCTCTGCTTTATTAACTATTTAAAAATTGCGCAATTGGCAACTCTCTCAGAAATCCAAGTACAGTTTGACCTCTTTCTTTTGCATGGGGAAGGCATTATTTTGTTTTTTCATGCCTTGACACACATCTTAATTTGCTTCCATGAAAAAGAGTAAGAGATGTAGAAAGAAAGGAAAGCTTTTAGATGAAGCAACAAGGTCATTGCAAGAAAAAAGCTTATAAGAGATAAAAATAATAAAGCACTCAGATGAATAAGGCTCACCTCCATCAAGTTATATCCAGTTTTGCAGCTGACAATGAAGTAGTCTTGGTATTGATACAGAGGTTGTGGGTCCTTGATGATGGTGAAGGCATCCTTTGTCACAGGCTGTGGGCAGCGGATCCCTATTGGAGATGAGAAAGAAATGAAGGAAGCAGCAGCAGAAAAGTCATTCATTACCTTTTAAAGTATTGGATGGGAAATAATTACTTTCTATAGTGTACGAAATCTTCCACCCTTGGCTGTATCCTGATTCATCTGTGAGAAAAGTGACATCTACTGAAGAACTATTGGTTTCAATGGTTCTCGGAGGCACTTTGCCACAGAATTCACCAATCTGTTTCATGCCAGCATGGATCTAGTAAGAAATTGAAGTTTCAGAAATGAATAGTCCATCGGTCAGAAGAAGATGTTACATGAAATGGGAAACAAACTTACTTGGGAGATTTGGCTATAAGCTTCCATCGTGTTATGAACAAAAGCTTATTAGAATGAAAAAGGCATCCCAAAATTTGACTTGTGCCAATTTCAGAATATAGTTTTTCTATATGGTTATTAGAATTGCATTTTAATACCTTTTGAATATTTCTATTAAAATCAACCAACTAACCGTCAATCAAAAGTTATCTATCCATAGGTTCAAATTTAATTTCTCTCTACTATAAATAAGGTAGAACTTATAGCAAAGACATTTAAATGTCACTGAAATATTTCTCTTTTTGCTTGTTTTGATGGATTTCCCATAATAATTTCTTTATTATTTCTTTACTTAATTTCTATAGCTACCCATCTCAGCTCATTGTCTCTAAATTTTGGTTTTTCGTGTTAGCTCTTTTATATAATTATTTGGCTTTTTCTTAAAATTATCTTTTTATATTAACTTTTGATTTCATTGCTAGTTGTTGCATTTTAATGTTTCATTTAATTTAATGTTTTGAATTTACTTGTTTATTTTTTATTTTGTGTATCCCTTAACATATTTTCTAAAAATTAAATAATTTAATAAATAATTCAGTAGTAAATATATATACATAATTATTAAGGCAAAATGATTGAATAAATGTTCATATTATGGCGTGCAGGGAAAGCCTTTCTATTTGTAGTAACAAAAGCTTTTTGACTGTGGGAAATCACACTCCCCCCAAGAAAGAAATATTTTGGGGAATATTAAAAAGACAGAATATTATATTTCCTCAAAGGAATAATGGAGAAGTTCTTAAATGGCAGAAACTCCCCCCCCCCAAATCTATCTGCCCCAAGCAAAGGCCAGGTCTGTAGAAATGCAGATTTGATAATCCTTTCAGAAAGATTGGAGCCAGGAATCTTAGAGCTGATGGGATTAGAAAGACAAAGATCCCTATAACCAACAACCCCTCACCCAAAAAATCCAACACAGGACATAGCCATCAACCACAGCCCCAGGGATATAGGACATGACATTTAGGGCATAATAGGATTAACCCATCACCATCAGAATACTAAAAGGGCACACTGATCCTCAGGTCAAAGTTCATGCCACAGGAATAACTCCAAACGCAAAAGCCCAAGAAGGCATAAACACCCACCACTCCCAGAAACATGTGGTCAGCTGCTCCAGAGCCACATGTCTTGTGGTTCTGTTCTTCAATAAACTACAACCTTCTTTCTAAAGCTGTCTCCATTGTGTTTATTCCCGGCTTGGATTGGACCCTGATGAATATTTTTCTTTCAACATGACAATAGTGTGAAGTGAACAGCAATATGAAACTCAGAGAAACAAACAGAAGGTGCCCAATCTGATAGTCTTTTGAGATTTCCCCTTTGGATTAACTATGGGGCAGTGTGTTGCCTGCTTTGTAACAGTGAAAGCACTTGATGTGTACTTGTGTTCTACTTGTACACTTGTAATACACAAAATATTACCTGAGTCATTTGTTCTGTAATAGGCATTTTAGAAGAAGCCAAGCTCCCTGGAACAACTCACCCTATCTGCAATAGAGTTTACTTTAAAATGTAAATGGAATATGGACAATATTGGACAATATTCTAGCTATTTCCATAGAACTTTCTTAGGAAAACCCAAAAAGTTTAATTCCACAATGAGAACCTGGAACAGACTGAAGCAATCCTTGAAGCTTCTCTATTCCTCATCTATCATTCATTATAAGATTGACCCAAGTACTGAATGGCAATACTAGTTAGGAATTTATCAATCTGCAGTACCTTAAGCTGGTCATAAGGGCAACGGACTTGCTGATGGTCATCAATTTCAAATGGCTGCAAGAACTTGAGAATAATGGTCATCCCTTTCTCTACCCGTATGCTGTAATTACACTGCAAGTTAGGTGGATAAGGCTCAGGATATCCAGGGCTTGACAAATACCCAAAGGTTTCTGTGAACAGTTCATTGCTGCAATCCACTGCAGAGGAAGAAACAAAAGAAGATTCACGGGAAGGAAAACTCATATCAGCTCATCGGCAAAGCAGCGGGTGGTATATTTCTGGGACCTATTTCTTTTCCTATGGCATTGCAAACCTGGAATAGCACCTTGATGGCATTACAGACAAGGGTTATCGGCCCTTTGAGATAGACTAGATGAGAAATCAGAAACCCCAGGATTTATAGGATTGCTAGTCACAATTGAAAGGTGTAATAGCAGAATTTTAAAGCCATTCCAAGATTTCCTCTGCTGCTTCTCATACCAAAGGGAATCAAGGCAGGGGTTGTTCTGAATTTCATTTTCATATTTTCTCCTCTCCTTTCCCAGAACTAAATTGTCACTTCTCCATTAATGACTCCTGCAAACTTGCTGAATGTTATCTTGCATTCTTCCATATTGGTATTCTTCTGGCCATTGCTCTACATGAGCTCCCTGTTCTCTCCAGTATTCCGCTTTCTTGGGTGATCATGTGGACTCACCTTTGCAAGAGTGCCCATCACTCTGGAGTTGGTAGCCAGGCTGGCAAGAGCAGAAGTAGCCCCCTATATAGTTGTGACAGAAATGCTGGCATTGAGGACCATCTTCAATGTCATTTCTGGGGGCACACTCATCTAGATCTAGAGGATGAGATGAAAGCAGGAAACATAATAGTTTACAGGATTTTATTAATTTTGCATTTAAGGTCAGTTCATTCTTTTGCTCTTGAGCAGAAAAACATTCACAAGGCAGCTGTTTCTAGGGCAGCTTCCCCAGTAAAAGAAGAAACCCTGCTTATGATCTATTATAATACATCTGCTTGCTCATATGTGCTGCACCTCAGCTGGAGATTAATGGTTACTAAAAATCTTATTCCTTCACTGGCAAATATTTATAGATAGCTGCAATGTTGAGAGGGTCTGCTGTTCTTCACTTAGCATGTCCAAATTGCAAATCTTTACTGGCTATGACAGAACTGCAGGTATGAAATAACAATTTAAGCAATACAGTTAAAGTCTCCTGTGACCCAAAGCCCCCAGTTCCTGAAGACATGAGAAAATCCACACGGCACATCCACACGGTGGTTTTCATTTACAATAGTTGCAGCTTCCTGCAGTCATGTGATCAGGATTTGCAACCTTCCCAGCCAGCTTCCAACAAGCTAAATTAGTGGGAGGAAGCAGGGAAAATTGCAAACCATGATCATGTGATGTCTTGCTTAATGACAATGCTGTTTCACTTAATGACTGTGGCTAAAGGTCATAAAATCGAGTCTGGTTGCATGATGCCTCTATTAACGATGGTGTCACTTAACAATGAATTTTCCAACTCCATTCTGTAGAATTAGGATTTTCCGCTTGATCTTGCAACACTTCTTGCAGTATTGGATTCTCTCATCTTTCCATCTGAATGAAGCCGCTTAACAGGCAAGTCATCTAAGGATTTCAAATGGGATGCCTTGTCTCACCAGGTAAAGGCATGAAGGTGCTGAACTGGTGCCTGTAGTGTTAGAGCTAATAATAAGTTGAATCATGATAAAGAGGTGCTGTTTGGAATATGTGGTCTTCAGGAAATGTAATGTTTTTGATATGGGTATATTGCCCTAAAAAAGAAAATGTATAGTACTCATTTGTCACTGGAGCCTCAGGCACGCTTGGTGTCTTGGCATATTCTTCATCCATTCAAGTTCACCAATTTGTACTATTTCTGGACAGGGACAGCCTAAGTGCTAGTAAGCTTCTCACTGGGTATTTACACAAGGTTATCTGTTGAGCTACCTTTGAAGACAATTTAGCAATTTCAATTGCTGCAAACTAGAGATGCCAGAATTTTCACCTGTATGTTCACATGCCAGGTCATCCAGTATATAAAGGCAGTATTTGCATGGTAGCATCACTATGTATGTGTCATCAGCTCATGTCATCACTACTTTGCTGCAGATGCCTCTGGCTATATCTACATATACCACTACCCAGAGATAGACACGAACCTTGGAAACTGTATTTCCCAACCTCATTTATACTGAGCTAATTAAAACAGAGTATTTTTAAATAGTGTGAGATGCTTCTTCTTCCCAGATTTCTTCCCATCTGGGCTGAATTGCTATTTATGAGCTAAGCTCTCCACTGAGTTACCTACTCTTTCTTGACTGTTTATGTTTATGTCCTCTTCTGTTCCTTTCCTCCCACCCTAAATATTTCTCATTAACAAGCCTTGACTGATCTTGCAAAGTGAGGCTGGGTCAGTTTCTATACTCACCCACGGCTTGATAATAAGCTAAGAATCCCTTATAGGAAACTACAATGCCGTTCTCCTCATTAGAGAAGTCAGACTGGAACAGGAGCCGCATTCGATTGTTGGTAGAGAAAAACTCCTTGTCTCGTGGGTGGTTGCCTGTGGCAGAGTCTACCTGGCCACAGAACCGGCCTAAGTCCTTCTTGTTTGCTGTGATCTGCCAGAGTCCAAGGAGAGAAGGAAAGAAACATTAGAAACTAGAGAGCTTCTTGGCCAGGATCCAAAATATCTTCAATTAATCTGACACATACTGTACATGGGGTATTGAACTATAATCCTTTAAAAACAGTCCATGCAGAAAGCATCTTGCCGATTTGGATTGAAACAAGGGGAATTTGGAAAACAAATTGAGTTGCAGAAAGTTGGTGTGTTATAGAAGAAGAAGGAAGGAAATCAAAATTCCCTCTAGTAAGCATTTTCTTGCAACTAAATGTTAAATTTAAGTTTACTGACAAAGAATTAAAAGGAGACTCTTTAATCGAAGGCTCCTAGATTGGGGCTGAAAGGCAAAAGCGGAAGCAGTATGCTCTGTCCCATATTTGGGTAGACCAGGTGGCTCTGATAGACCAGTTTCACTGGAAAACACTTGCAACTAAATCTGAGCTCAAATACAAAAAAGTGTGAGGAGAATAATAAAGAAGACAAGAAGGACCTCGTGATGCAAAGTCCAGTGAATACAGTAACATCTGACCCTTTAGAAGCAGCAGAGATCCTTAGTGCTTTTTTTCTAAAAAAAAAAAAAAGTGCCAGAACTCTCATCTTGGCGGGCGCAGGAGGTGGGGGGGCGGGGGGCGGTGCTGCTGCGGTCACGGGTGTGAGGGGTGTTGGCGGTGGGCTGCCCCCCGGGGCCAGAGCCAGTGCAGCTGGTGCTGTGGGAGCAGCAAGGCCCGCTCTATATGGCAGGGCTGCACGGGGCGGGTGGCGGAGGCGGTGTGGGCCAGGCAATGCAGGGCGGCCACTTAGGCGTGCAGGGCGAAGTGACGGTGGCGCAGGTCCAGCACCAGGTAGGCCACCAGCCTGGCTGACATGGGTAAGCACAAGGAAGGAGTGCACATGGACTCCGCAGAACCCACCTCCCACTCTTTGTCCTCTCTTACTTACCTAGTTGAGATGGTGTAGTTGGGCAGCAGGGAGGGATGCAAAGTTCCTGCCTACTCACCTTTGCTGCAGACAACTTGCCGGTGCAACGTTTGCCAGCCAGGTCTTTTGGTGCGCTCAGCAGCAATTCCTATTGGCTTTCAAAAGCCAATAGGCTTTTGAAAGCCAATAGAGGGAGTAGCATAGCTTGTGCAAAAGCTTTTTTGTGTTTGTGTGTGCAAAAAAAGGTGCTGGAATGCCATTCTGAGCGTTCTATGAGAAAAAAGCCCTGCTTTTATGTTTTAATCTTATGATTTTAAATATATATTTTTTTCTATTGTAACTTGCCCCATACCTCGCCATGTGGATTGCATACAAATATTATATACTGTAATCGGTAAATAAAGGTAGAACATATGTTAAATATACATCAAATGATAATATGCTTCCCTACAAAGTCAATTCTTGCTCAATGACAGACCAAGGAGTTAACTCGGAAAGGCAAGAGGAAAATCTAGAAGAGATCTGTGCAACTTGTAGGCCCACACTGATAAATTAAAAATCTTTGTGGTCTGCAAAGGAATGCTGGTGGGCTAATCAATGATTTGGTAACTAGAGGAGCATCTACAGTGTTGGAGCTTGTGGTCATGGTAAGCCATGGAGGCACTAGGCAACATGACTTTCAGGGTAGTGTTGGTGATTTTATTACTTTAAAAAAAAAGTCTGTGCTCTGTCCAAGGCTGCTTGGTAGGCTGCATGTGCAGGCCTGGTCTAGAATTTATTTTGGAGCATTCAACTATCTAGAGCAGGCATGTCAAACTCATTTTGTTTGAGGCAATGAGATATTTTTTTTAGTACAATTGCCAAATGCAATAAACTGGTTTTAGGTATATGTTACTGGAAGGAAAAAGCAATCCCTGCTGCGTTACTGATCCCAGAGAAGCATTTGCATGTATGCAGGTATCCTTAGGGTGCCATAGTTATGGATGAGAAATATTGGTTGCAAAATTGGCATTTCTGGATGTAATACAGATATTTTGGACTTATTCTTGTTTCTTTGCATGTTTGATATTTTTAAAAAGGCATATGCTACTGACTACACTTATGCACATGTATAACATCTTTTGCTAGAATACATGACCACTGCTTGTCCGGAACATGAAAAGTGAAAGTTTGTGAGTAAACAAAATTTTAATGTACAGATAATACCACCAGAAATTATTTTAGCCTTTTTAATAAATGTTGTTATTGATGTTAAGCTCACCATGGAAAACATCATATATTGTTATGTATATACTAGGTTAATTATTTAAAGACTGAAGTGCAACATAACTAGATTCTAAATAATCTATTTTTCAAAACACACAACAGTCCAAACAGTAAAAATAAAGTCCAAATTAAGAATAGTTCATTCTTAAGAATTGTTTAATTTAAAGTGGTAAATAGATGGTTAGATTCAAAATAGTTTTCAAGAGTATGTACTAGCATCAGCTAAATTAGACATATTACATTGAGAAAAATGTTTCTCATTTCTTTCCTGTTACCTTTATTGGTTTCATTGCATAGATGTTAACATAGGAAATAGATTATTTTGTTATCTAATTTTACCTTCCAAAAGACAGAAGCAGATGAAAAATGTGAGGTTCTTTCCTGTTGGCTTTTTTGAATTAGCTGTTTTAGATTCTAAAAGTTTAGTTCCTAAAGAAGTAACCCTGTAAATAATTTTAATGTCCTCCTCTAGGGGTAGGCAACCTTGGCTCTTTTATGACTCAAGGACTTCAACTCCCAGAATTCCTGAGCCAGCATGGCTCAGCTTGGAAACCTCTCCCTTTCTCCTCAGCATGGCTAGATCAGAATTTCTGGGAGTTGAAGTCCACGAGTCATAAAAAAGAGGCAAGATTGCCTAGCCCTGCAATAGGCTTAGGATGCCGCTCTGAGCATTCTATGATAAAAAAAAGCCCTGGAGATCCTGATTCCCATCACCACAACCCAGCCTTTCTTCACATACCTTGACAAAGTCATACCGACAGGCCTCAGATGGCTCCAGATCAAATAGCCAAAAACTTAGCTTCACTCTGTAGCCCTTTGGTACTGAAATGTCCCAGGTACTGATGTTGTTGTTGGGGTATGTTTTGGGATAATTTGGGGAAGTGATCTCCCCATAAAGCTTCTTTGTGGTTGGCCTGGAACTGACTGCAGCAAATAAGAAAGCTCCCTGAAGCAGGAAGACAACGGGAGACCTGGCAACACAACACAACATAGGCATGTATGAGAAGACAGAGCCAAAAACCAGAGCATACAAGACCTCTGAAGTGGACACCCTCCCTCTAAACCCAGACACATAAAGTGAAGATTGAATTGGGCAATTGGCACCTTTAAAGAAAATGCATCTATTTCTTTTGAAATATCTTCTCAGTATTGCATACGTAGGACTTACGCATTACAAACCTTGTAACGACTAGCACACATGTGCGGGGAAACCTTTACCTTTACCTTTAATAAATAGAGAAGCTTAGATTTCTAGAATGGTACATGCTCTACGCCCAGCCTATCCAGTCTATAACGGTACAATGATGCTAACATAATCACAGTGTATACTGTATACATATGTATTCCTGGATTAGGGCTATCAGATCTGGTTGTAAATATCCAAATGACCAGTACAAAGCAGTAAATAAGTTCAGAAAATTATCTCATTGCTGTAGTGATAATTGAACTTTTGTAATCAGATCCTATCCTTGTGCCTATGGACTTTCTAGTGAACTGAATCTTGTAATTCCTGGTGGAAACATGGTGTTCTATCCTCCTGCATTAGAATAGTTCCCTTGTTAATCCAGAAGGTGAAAAATCCTTTAGCACGTAGCAGGACAGTATATGGTAGCCTTGAAAACTAGGATCCTTCAGAAGTGCCAGAAATTACAAGAGTGTCAGGACCATTATGGTCTCTGTTGGCAATGCTATGTAGACTAAGCTCTCTGCAAGGATCCTAGAGATAATAAGGAAAGGAGAAAGGCAGCAACAGTCCTTGAGTGGTTTTCAGTTTTGATTGCATCCCCTGTGAAGTAGTTGCTACTCTGATTTGTTTGCTGTTGCTCTACAAAGCTCCTTGGACCCAAAGATCACCAAGTGCTGCGAAGGAACCTGGAGAGGAATTGCTAATTCTAATCCAAAATCCCTGTCTCTGGTCTACATTGGCAATCCTTGGCTTTTCGGTTGAAGATGAGCTAAGGGTCTTGAAGCAAGCCCATTACTTGAATGAAGAAAAGCACTATGTTTTACTTGCTAACCCCGTCTGCATAAGGGGCTCCAGGACTAAACCAGGAACAAGGCACTTTAGCAACACCTTGAGGCTGTATTATATTTATCTAAGGTTAAACCCAGCCCTGCAGTTCCTTCTCAAGCACACCGTAGATATTCTGCGTCCCTGGAGATGTTCTAATATAGATATAGTAAAAAAAGAAATCTCTGCATTTGGTTTTACAAGTAGGCACCTATGCCACCTCCCTTTCCCACAGAAACAACACTCACATGTTCGAAGCTGGACTTAAGCTCTCTTTTCACCCTCCAGTTCTTGAGGTCTGTTCTTGGGAGTTTCAAACAGATTTCAATAAATTCTTAACCCTGTTAGCTATGATTCACAGAGATTCGGGTAGAACACACAGAGTGGGAGGGAAGAGAGATAACTGGTAGTTTCCAGCCATTAGGTAATAGTTATGGCTTTCCTAAGTTGTGTTCTGCTGCCCTCTGCTGTCTACACACACACACACACACACACACACACACACACACACACCAAAAGAGACATTTTTAATATAAATATGTCCACTTAGAGACAGCTGAGTAGTTAGCATAGGTGAGTAGTTAGACGGATAGAATGTTGGAGACATTGTTATTATGTAGAAAAGTCCTCCTCAATGTGATGATAAATAGAAAAATATTGTTATTATTAGTTGTCTGATTTGTATTATAATTTTCATTTTATTGTTTTTATTGTATTTTTGTACTATTTCTATATGGAGCTTTTGAGGGGGATTGAACAGCATATACATTGCAGCAAATAAATGTGTGCATATACACGTAAAATTATACTCTCTGGAATTAAGCTTGGCTCTTGGGGACCACATAGACCTCTCTATGTAGTAGTTTATCTCATCCAAGCATTAACTAGGTTCAATCTTTTTTATCATTTCTGGAGATCAACCAAGGTCAGCATATACAGAGACATTCCAGAGCAGCGTTTCTTAACCTTGGCACCCTGAAGAGGTATGGACTTAAATTCCCAAAATTCTCCAGCTGTAGCTGAAGTCCACTCCATTGTTGGGGTGCCATTCTCCATTCTTCTTCAATTTTGTGGAGTCGAAGTCCACATATGTTCAAGTTGCCAAATTTGAGAAACACTGCTCCAAACAGAGGAGAGGGAGAGAGGGAAAATTTGATCAAAGAGCAATTAATCGCAATGGCTTTTCTAAAACAAGAAAATAAACCAAGACTTCTGATGTGTCATTAAGCCTAATTCAACATGTGCGTTATCAATAGATAGAAAAAAGACAACTTGCTGTATTTATGGATAGTGGAAACATATAGCAATACCTTGTCACAGGTATATACTGTATGTATTATCGAGTCACCTTTAGCAAGATGGGTGGCATATAGGAGAAAGAAAGAAAGAAAGAAAGAAAGAAAGAAAGAAAGAAAGAAAGAAAGAAAGAAAGAAAGAAAGAAAGAAAGAAAGAAAGAAAGAAAGAAAGAAAGAAAGAAAGAATTACCCAATCTATATAGTGCCCAACTCACCATGACAACCTTACCATTCAACTAGTAATCTACTAAAACAGAAATTAACAAAATACCTTCTAGTTGTTAAAGACATCTGTTAAAGACACCTACCATTTATTCATACACACACAACACACACACACACACACACACACCATAGAAAAGGCACATTTCTTTGATATTGATGTTATTGAGGCAAAGAAGAAACATGGAATATGTCCAGCCTGGAAAAGCATAAACCAGAGACAAGAGACCTTGCAATTAACATGAACCTGTGGCATGAGGGCTTTATACAGATGATAACCAGCACTTTGAATAATACACAGAACCCCACTGGAAGCACATCTTGCAAAGTTGTGGTGTTACATAGGTTAACAAGCTACTATCCACAAATGGTAAATACTAATCAGTCAATTAAATATGAGCATACAAAATATGCATTCATTCTACCAGCCCTCCATATTACCAGCTAATTAGGGATGTAATTTTTATTTGTGCTCCTTTTTGCAGATTGTCAAATTGAAAGTTGTGTCCATAGGTCACATATGTTGTTGCAGATATGGTTTACTCACTGCAAACAATAATAATGTCATATATTGCTCCTGGCTAAGCAAAGACTTGCATAATATGTACACCTGGATTGTGTTACATGCAAGAATTGTCAATTTAAAATGACTGAGTTTATTATTCATATGTCCGCAGTTAGAATGGAAGTGAATGTAGCTGGTGCTTTGGAAAGGATGTTAAGAGTGTGATTCAACTAAAACGGAAAAGAACCAGCACATAGAACTTCTAGGTTTGGGATTCCCCCTACATTTCCCCATATAATCTAAGGACTATTTTCTGGTATCTCTGCTGAATGCATTCCTTATTTAACACAATACAAGAGAAGGACCAGGGGAGACAGCATAGCAATGTTCTTATATTTGAGGAGATCTCAGAGTGAGGAGGGGGTCAACCTATTTTCCAAAGCATCTGAAGGCCAGACAAGGAATAACAGATGGAAACTGATTCACCCTGGAAATAAGGATAAATTTTCTGACAGTGAGAACAATCAACCAATGGAACAGACTGCCTTCAGATGTTGTTGGTGCTTCATCACTGGAAGCGTTCAAGAAAAGACTGGACAGTCATCTGTCAGAAATGGTGTAGGGTCTCCTACTTAGGCGGTGGGTTGGAGTAGATGACCTACAAGGTCCCTTCCAACTCTGTTATTCTATTCTAATGTGAAAAGTCCCTTTCCTTCACATTGGTTCTTAGGATTTCTATAATATACAGCATCTTCAGTGCCTACAACTGGAGAAGGAGGGAATAGAATGTCAAGGTGAAATATGACATGGAATTGTCCCTCCTGTGCTGCCTCCCCACCACACACACACACACACACACACACATATGGCAAGAGTTCTACAGGTGTTTATTCAAACTTCCCCCTGAAAAAACAGGTCCTCAGAAAGCACCCTTGTTGCATAGGTCCTGATTCCAAGCTCAGTAGAGCAACAGTCACTGGGTAACCAAGTCCAATGGACACACACAAAGTCAAGGAAAGCAGCCCAGGAATCAAATAGGCCAGGATACAAGGCACAAGCACACAAGGCACAGAACTGGGCACATTGCTCCAGCAACACTCAAGTTCTAAGGGCAGGGTTAAGTAGACAATGCCGGTGCAGCGCTTCATGAGAGATGAGGTTGCCTCCGCATGAGTAGTCTAGCTCAGGGATTTTCAAGGTGGTATGTGTACCACCTGTGGTACTTTGTCACATGGCAGGTGGTATGCAACCATCTCAGAGAAGTGTAGCGGGGAGGGGAATGAGCCGAAGCGACCGAAGCCTGAGGGAGAGGCAGCTGCAGCTGCAGGACTGTCTGGGCTGGCAGAAACCCCAGGAGCTGGCAGGGCTCCACTGATTGGTGCTTCCAAAAGCAGCACAGAGCTGCAGGTGAGCAGAAGAAAAAGGAGAAGAGGAAGGAGAGAAGAGGCTATAAAAGGAGGTGGTTTGGGTGGGAAAGGGGAAAAAAAGACAACAGGGAAAGAGGAGGAGAGCTGAGCAGGCAGGGAGGAAACAGGTACAGAGAAGCAGCAGCAGCTGATGCTGGAAGAAAAGGTCCCCTGGTTCGTTTTCTGCAGCCAGGAGAATGCAATCAGTGCTGAAGCTGGCAGATGAGCAAGTCGGAAAGGAGGTGGGTTTATTTAGTTCTGGATCAGCTGGCAGCTTGATTGGGTTACCATAAGGATTTGTACAGTTTTTACAGCGTTTGTAATTCAGAGGCTCGGTTTGTGCGCTTTGGTTATTGGAATATTTTCGTCTGTATTTTAGGCTAGCAATGAGTCCAAAGTGTTGACTTCTGTAGGTTTAATTCTTTTAAACAAATGTAATTAGTTTTACCCCTTATCCTGAGTCTGTCTATGTCTTTTAGAAAGTTTTCTTTCAAGGTAAACTGGTTTAATTTTAAAGCTAAAGCTTTTTGCAATTGCTGGAGCCTTTCAGTCTCGATTGCAACATTGTGACACATGACACACTGCAGCTTAAAGAAAAAACCCGGGAGTTTATGTGTTTCTTTATTTTGTGAGCCTTTCTTGCTTTGCACTTGATTCCTGTGTCTTTAAGGGTACAGGGAAGGGATTGGGTGGGGGGTGCATTCTTACTACACTGTGGAAAGAGCTCGGAAGGGAGAGAGGAAGAAGGCTGACCAGCTAGCTCAGGGGTCTACAAACTTAGCAACTTTAGACCTGTGGACTTCAACTCCCAGAATTCCTCAACCAGCAATGATGGCTGAGGAATTCTGGGAGTTGAAGTCCACAAGTCTTAAAAGTGCCAAGTTTGAAGACCCCTGAGATAGCTGGTAGTGATGCATATTAATAAACATGGATAAATTCATCATAACATTTGTCAATGCAAAGGGAAAGTGATTCAGCAAAGGAACAGCCACCAAAGAAATTAAAACTGGTGCTTTTTTCCTTTTTTTCTACAGTTTGTAATAGTTTATTAGATTATAGAATAAAATACAAAAATACAAAAGCAAATAGTAGGACACAGTGGGGAGGAAAAAGGGGGGGAAAGTGAGGGGAAGAAGAGAAAAAGAACAGACTTTCTCTGTTGCAGTAGAAGGAAGCATTAACATTGAACCTCAACTTTTTACTTTTCCATAATATTATAAACTAGCTATTTCTATAACAACAAATGAATCTAATCAGTAAAACCCAAAATCCCTAACCCTTTTTTTTAGTCATCAAGTTTTTGACACCTTGCTAAGCACTGGTGGTACTCAAATACTGTCATGTCCTAAAAGTGGTACAATCTATGAAAAGGTTGAAAAGCCCTGATCTAGCTGACTGGCGTTGTGCCTGTCTTCTCCCTGCTCTACCTGTCCTTGAATCAGATGGAGGTGTGGACTCCATCTCCTCCTCATTGTTCACAGGTGGCAGATGCTCCTGGTCCTTGCCCGGAGCCTCTTGGCCAACTTGCTGCAGCTGTGGCTTGCCTCCCTCAGCCTCAGCCTGTCGCTTGTCAGATCGACTCAGCTGAGGCTGCTTCATCAGGCTAGCATTCTCTAAGCCCCGATCTTGGCTCCACGCTTTCCTCTGCAGACTCAAACTCACCCTCCTCCTCTGAATTCGCATCTGGAGAGGGGTCGGGGTAGATCCATGACACCTCTTTAAGGCTGGGCAGAGTAAAGATAGATGTAAACTGCTGTTCTTAGCACTTGGCTAAGCCTGCCTATGTCCATCAATTATTTATTCATTCAGAATAACAGAGTTGGAAGAGATCTTGGAGATCTTGCTCAAGCAGGAGATCCTATATCATCTCAGGCAAATGGTAGTCCCATTCTTAAAAACCTCCAGTGCTGGAGCATCCACAACTTCTGGAGTAAGCAATTCATAATTGTTTTCTTGTTCATTTAACTTTAAAATTGGTATACTGTATTATCCTCTTCCATTTGTGTATCTAGACTGGCACGGGCAACATTTGAGAGATTGGGGACCAAAACTCAATCTCACAGGAAAGAGACCATCAAATGACACTGTGGCTTCACTTGATGGGCTGGGATTAATTTTCTTTTGGCCCATGATCGGCCTTGGGATTACAGGGTGAAGAATGAAGAATCCCTACAGAGGTCTGCCAAAAGCAAAGGTTTTTTAATGTTAGCCTCAAAAAAAGATCTAAAACCATATGATGGAGACTTGGCATGGCATCTGAAGAATTCAGAAAAAGCTAAAAGCCCGGGTTGAAAAGAATTTTTAATATCTTCTTAACTATAACAAGGAGAAGGCCAGCTTCAGTGACAATGGCAAGGTGACCCATGTCTCCCCTTAGTAGAGACAAAATTAGCTGCTTCAGTTGTATGTAACTGTGATGGGCAATATGCCTCATGGAAAACCTAAAAATGTGGAACAACCTGTATAGGTAAATCATTTTGAACAGAATCCAGAAAGCTACGGGTAGTCAGTGTAACTCCTTAACATTGAATTATGTGGCACTTTTTGGAAGCACCACTCACTCCCATGCTGCCAGGTGCAATTTTGGATTGTCTTCAGGACTGTCCATGATGAACATGTTGTTCCTCAGGTATCTCTACTTAGGAATGGCACAACACCTTCATCAGCTAAAGTTGATAAAAAGTCTCATTCTCACCAGTATAATGTGGCTAAGCAGCAACAGCAGTGAATTCAGGCAGGACTTTAAGCTGCAAACCTGTCCTTAAGAGGGAACTGTGATCCTGTCCATATCTGATATTTTTCATACTCCGATCTCCAGCTTCCTGGATGCAACAACAACTTCTTTGTTGACCAAATTGAAGTTTAGTTTATTTTTCCACATCCAGTTTTTCACAAATTAGAGATGTGCAGAGACATTACTTGTATTGTGTAGTGGGTTCTGGACCACATGGCAGATAGCAGGCAGAAGAGTGTACAGCATCAGCTCTTTATTGTGGGTAGTACTGAACTGAACAAAGGGGGTTACCTGTACCCCTTATATACCTTGCCAGGTACACTCTCGGCCAATCCATTCATCCGAATCTCCTGCCGAAAGCTAACCAGCCAATCCGGTAACAGTGCAGCGTCACCTGGTGGTAATTGTCGAGCTGTTGCTAAAACCCCCATACATAACACCCCTTCCCCCTTAAAAGAACAAACAATATATCTAATACAAAACATCATGCAAACTATTTTCCTACAGTTACAATGGTTAATGGCAAACCATGACTTGACTCTAGGCCTGCCCCCCGTCAAGATAGAACATACTCTGCGAGATAAGCAGGTGGCCTGTGAGCTCTGGAAGACCGCCTCAGAGTTTGCTCTTCAAACGGGACAGCAGAGTCAGTGGTAGAATCCTGGCTCAGAGTTCCTGGCTGACCCAATCCAGGGTCAGTCCTTGCAGCCATGCTGTCATGATGGTCCAGGGCCTGTTGTTGTAAGGACCGGCTCTCCTCCCGTCCTGTTGTTGTCGGTTGTTGGGGTTGATTGATCTGTGACCTTTCAGGAACCTGCTTCCTGATTTGATCTATATGTCGTCTGATCTGACGATCCCCCTCCACCCCTACAATGTAGGACAAGGGCCCAGTCCTGTCAACCACCACCCCCGGAATCCATGCATGTCCCGGCCCATAGTTCCATGCCCAAACCAGGTCATTGGTGAGAAGTTCTCTAGAGGGCTTGGGTTGCTCAGTCTCCGCCGCTACTCTGTTGGGGTGTAACCTGTCCAATTTGGTGATGAGGCGCCAGCCCCAACGAAGTTCCGCTGGGCTCTTTCCAGTGGCCGTGCAAGGTATGGTGTGTTGAGCTAACAGGAATTGTGCCAACCTTTGATGCCAGTCGCCACTGATGATGCGCCTCAATGCGTCCTTGGTCGTTCATACCATGCATTCTGCTAATCCATTGGTCGACGGGTGGAAGGGCGGAGCTGTGACATGCCTAATCAAGTTGGCTCTGGTGAATGCCTGGAATTCAGCAGAGGTGAATTGAGGCCCATTATCTGAGACCAATACATCAGGGAGGCCATGTATGGCAAAGAGCCCCCTGAGCACTTGGATAGTTTTGGCTGTAGTCATGCTATTGACTGGTATCACCTCTAGCCATTTGGAATGACTGTCTACCACCACTAGGAACAGCTGGCCTTGGAAAGGATCAGCATAATCAATGTGGACTCTGGACCAGGGGGTGTGTGTAGCCTCCCATTTGTGTATAGGTGCATGGGGCATCTCTGGTCTGGACCTTTGGCAGTCATAACAACTATTAACTTGTTCCTCTATGGCCTTATCTAGACCTGGCCACCACATGTAGCTCCTAGCTAATGCTTTCATCCTGACTATACCCGGGTGTCCGTGTAGTGATCTAATGACTTTGTTTCTCAGTGTCTCGGGAATAATGACTCTACTTCCCCACAAAAGGCAACCCTTGTGAGCAGACAGTTCATGTCTTCTATTGAAGTAAGGCTGGAATTCCGGGCCTGGACTCTTTTCTTGCCACCCCCATGACCACCCAAGACTGAACTCTAGTTAGAATTCTGTCTGCTGTTGTTCCAGCGGCTATGTCTTTTGCCTGTAAGGGGCACTCGGGTAAGTCCTGGATGGTCAGAATTTGGGCTGCAGGCGCCAGATCAGGGTCTGAATTTGCTAAGGGCAACCTGCTTAACCCGTCTGCATAGCCCATCTCTTTACCTGGTTTGTGAACCAGTTTGTAAGTGTATGCAGATAGGAATATGGACCATCTGAGCATCCTAGGTGACAGAATTTGAGGGGTTTGTTTGTCTGTTGTGAACAACCCCAATAAAGGCTTATGATCCGTGAATATGGTGAAATTCCTGCCATAGAGGTAATCATGGAATTTTTTGACCCCGGCCACTATAGCCAGGGCTTCCTTGTCAATCTGGGCGTAATTCCTTTCTGCCCCAGACAACATGTGGGAGTTTTATGCAATGGGCACCTATTCCCCGTTCTCCTCTAAATGGCTCAATACTGCACCCATTCCATAGGGAGATGCATCACAAGCGATGCAGATGGGCTTTGACTCTATGAAGTGGGTGACAGAGGAATTACTAGATAGTAGTTCCTTAAGGTTTTTTAAACTCTTGTCGTGGACCTTGGTCCAGTTCCATGCAGCCTTCTTGTCTAGGAGCCTGCGCAGAGGCTCTGCTATGGCTGCTTTGTGTGGGAGGAATGAGTGGTAAAAATTAAGGAGCCCCAGGAATGCTTGCAGTTCCCCCTTGTTTTGGGGGGTAGGAGCCATTTTTATTGCCCTTACCTTGGATTCTGCAGGGTGGATTCCCCTGGCATCAATCCTGAACCCTAGGAATTCTGTGGATGTCACCCCAATGCTGCACTTGTCTGTTTTGAGTTTGAGCCCTGAAGAGTGGAATCTGCTTAAAACAGCCTGCAGTCTCTCAGCCAATACCTCCTCAGAGCTTCCAGCGATGAGGACATCATCAAAGTAAGGGCACACTCCCGGAATGCCCTTCAGAGTCTTCTCTATCACCTCCTGAAAAATTCCTGGAGCTACAGAGACACCGAACTGCAAACGGTTAACTCTGAAAGCTCCTCTGTGCATTACTATGGTTTGGGCATCTGCCGTCTCCCTGGTAACTGGGAGCTGCTGGTACACCTGCATGAGATCCAGCTTCACAAAGATGGCGCCACTCTGGAGAGAGGCAAGGACATGACTGACCGTCGGAACCGGGTAAGCGTGCGAGTTGTGGGCCCGGTTCACAGAGCACTTATAGTCAGCACAGATCCTCACCTCTCCGTTAGCCTTCAGTGGGGTGACTATAGGGGTCTCCCACTCTCCCCCTTCTACTGGCTCTAACACCCCTTGCTCCACTAGCCTATCTAATTCGTTCTCAATTTTGTGTTTGAGAGCGAAGGGGACTCTCCGGGGTTTAATTGTAACGGGCATGATGTTGGGGTTCAATTTGAATTTAATGGGTGGCCCGGTGTACCTTCCTAACTTGCCATTGAATACGTCTGCAAACGTTTTGCAGATGGATTCAAGGCTCTTGGCCTGGATGGTATGGATCCCAGAGATCTCTATGCCCAGAGCCCCAAACCAGTCCAGCCCCACTAGGGTAGTCCTCCAGCCCTCGACTACTAAGACGTCCAAGTGCCCACAGAACTCTCTGAACCCCACCAACAGGGTGCCCTCCCCCTTAATTTTAACGGGTGCATTTTGAAAATCAGTTAGTTTAAGACTGGTCGGTCTTAATTGTGCCCACTGCTTGCTCCGGCCGCACACTAGTTTAAACATCTCATAAGAAATTATAGAGACGGCGGACCCAGAGTCGAGCTCCATCTTGCAAGGCATGCCTTGCAGATGGACCTCTAATTTAATTTTGGAGGTGAGCAACCGATGGACCCCAGTGTGGGATACGGGTCTCAGACGCATGAAGGAATTTGACGCGGTGACTAGGGGTTTTCCAGTACCTTTCGGCGACGCATCCTCGTCCCGGGAACAACTCTGACAGACCACTGTGATGTGGCCTGTTTTTCCGCAGACCTGGCACTTAGCTGAGCAAAATCTGCAGCCCGCCCTTGCATGGTTTCCTCCACAGCCGGCACACTTGGGGCTGGTCACTCCTCCTCCAGAGGCAGTTTCGGCACCGAACCCTCCAGTGTATTTTTGCGATGGCGTTGGCCTCCGATGGGCCCCCTGGTCTCTGCGCTGTTGGTTTTGTCGATTGTCCGGCTTCTGGTGTACCACGTCTATTTCAGCCGCTTCATCTTCATCAGCTCCACTGTACGCAGCGCTCTCATGGTGGACTGATTCCCCAGAGCTGCTGCTGGGTCGGTGAGTGGTCTGGCCTGAGTTGCTGGCCGCGTGTGCCAGGACCTCGTCCAGCACCTCTTGGAGACTCATTGTTGGCTTCATGAGCAATTTCTGTTGCAGTTGCTTCTCACTTAAACCAAAAATGATCCGGTCATGAAGCCGCTCTTCTAAATCGGGAAACTTACAGAGACAGGCGGCTTGTCATACAGCCGCTATAAAGTCAGCCGTCGGTTCGCCCAGTCACTGGACCCGCTGGATGAACCTGTAATGCCAGAACATTTCGGACCTCCTCGGCATGAAATGCTTGTTTAATTTAGTCGTGAGATCATTGTAGGAAACAGTTCCGATAGCTGCCAGTGAGCACAGCCCAACAGCTATATCATAAATGGCTGGCCTGCTGACGCACAGCAGGGCAGCCTCTTTAAAACAGTCTTCAGTGATCCAGTTGACCAGCAGGTATCCCTCAACCTGGCCCAGATGCAATATCCAGCGTTCGGAATGGCTGATGTCGAATTTGCAGATCTGACCAAGTTTTGCCATGCTGTGTTGGGTCCTGTGGATGCTGCTTCGATAGAAGGGAATCAGAGAAAGATACTCTTCTCCTCCTTTCCCAAGTGACTTCAGCTAGTGATTTCAGCTAGTGATTTCAGCTCTAAGTGAAGCAGCATCCCATCCTCATTGCCACTATTGTGTAGTGGGTTCTGGACCGCATGGCAGACAGCAGGCAGAAAAGTACAGCATCAGCTCTTTATTGTGGGTAGTACAATACCTGTACCCCTTATATACCTTGCCAGGTACACTCTCGGCCAATCCATTCATCCGAATCTCCCGCCGAAAGCTAACCAGCCAATACAGTAACGGTACAGTGCCACCTGGTGGTAACTGTCAAGCTGTTGCTAAAACCCCCATACATAACAACTTGAGTTCAAAGAAAAGGAGAAATATAATTGGATAGTATCAGTGTACTAGTAACTACTGAGTTTAAACCTACCCCTGATTCTTCCAACAGCTTCATATAAATGAAGGCTGGAAATGCAGGAAAAAACAACCCCTTTTGTTATTATTTACAGACCTGCAAACTGTCCCAAAAGCAAAGGCAAACAGAACATGATTCAAACGGCGAATTGTCCAAAGGCAAACAGAACATGATTCAAACAGAGAATTGTTCACAGGCAAGGCAAACAGAACATGATTCCATGAAACTTGAGTCCTTTGCAAACGGTTGCCTTCAGCAACCAACGCTGCCCACAACTTCCCTTTTTATTATGTAGCCCCAACGTGTGGC
This sequence comes from Vipera berus, assembly GCF_964194415.1. Taxonomy (NCBI): domain Eukaryota; kingdom Metazoa; phylum Chordata; class Lepidosauria; order Squamata; family Viperidae; genus Vipera; species Vipera berus. The sequence goes on from NC_138203.1 coordinate 105,441,505, forward strand.
TTCTCAATGCCTTCTTCTCCTCCCTTGGAGCTGCCACATTGCCTCCCTCTGTCCTTCTCTTGTTGCCTGGCATTTGAGAATGTCTATGATGTCTTCCAGCTGTGAGTCATCAGAGTCTGACTCAGCTTCCCAGCACAGCTGGGTCTCCGCCTGAGCACGAGTGGAGGGCCCAGGCTCTTCATCAGATTATAAGTCCTGGAGCTCATCAGAGCCTTCCTCTAACTCTGATGGCTCTCCAGGCCCCTCCTCCTCCTCCTCTGATTCCCCAGACTCAGCTGCAGGGTCCACTGGCTGGCACGGAATCACAACAACAACATAGCAGTATTCCAGTATTTGAGGGGCTGCCACAAAGAGCAGGACAACTTATTTTCTAAAGAGCCAGAAGGCAAGACAAGAAACTATGGATGAAAACTAATCAAGGAGAGACGTAACCTGGAATTAAGGAAAAACCTCCTAACAGTGAGGACAATTAACCAGTGGAACGGCTTGCCTTCAGAAGTTGTAGGTGCTTCAGTGCTGGAGGTTTTTAAGAAGAGACTGGACAAACACCTGTCTGAAATGATATTGAGTCTTCTGCTTGAGCAGGGAGTTGGACTAGATCAGGGGTAGGCAACCTTGGCTCCTTTATGACTCGTGGACTTCAACCTCCAGAATTCCTGAGCCCCTGGACCAGATGCAGTTAGCTACTTTAAGCTTCCTTTTGGAATAATAAGTAGTTTGCAAACACAGAAATTCAGCGCTAATTTTATCTGAATAAGTGTGTTATGGACAGTGGTGGGATTCAGCTGGTTCGCACCACTTTGGCAGAACCGGTAGCTAACTTTTTGTTGCCCAGGCCCAGAATGGACTTCCGGAAGCGGCATCCACACAGAGAACCGGTTGTTCACATATTTGAATCCCACCACTGGAATCTAGAGCGATGTTTTTCAATTTGAGCAACTTTGAGATTTGTGGATTTCAACATGCTGGTTGGAGAATTCTGGGTATTGAAATCCACATTTCTTAGCTGCTGAGGTTGAGAAACACTAACCTAAAATTATAAAATCCAGGTAAAGTTTTTCCAAATCATATGCTGTTTAAAGAGTATTGTTCCAGAAATCTGTCAGTCTGAAAAATGCTTCTAGCTCTTCATGATTTGTGACTTTAGTTGTTCTGGCTAGGCTGGGAAAAGAAAAGAAAAGCTGCTGCCCTAGAATCTCAAGTCACTACTGCTCTCTGGACAAAGTGACCTTGACTTAAGAAATCTAACCCAAATCTCTAATTTTAGAGATGCTTTCTCTACAGTACTTAGTTGTCTGCTTTACCACTCAGTCACATTTGTACACTGGCAAGTAAGCCTCAGTGACTTCTTACTCACTGGGACTTACCTGCAAGTTAACAGTGCATAGGGTTACATACAGAAGTAATAATGTTGTCTAAATGGCTAGCCCTATCTTGCAGCAGTGTAAAATGACTTGTGACACAATTATAAGGCTTTATGCCAGAGATTCCTCTCTTAGTCCTCAGCTATATCTGAGCCCTGATATATTATAGGTAACCCTTGCCTAGTGACCCCAATTGTGTTCTGCAACTCAGTCATTAAGTGAAGCAGTTGAACCATGACTATGCTTATGATCTCACTTCAGCTTTTATTTGCTTTACAGACCTATAAAGGTTGTAAACGGAGGGATTGGTCTCAAAGTTACTTTTTCATCATCATCGTAACTGCAAACAGTTGCTGTATGAGGCAGTCACTAAATTGGGACTACCTGAACAATTAACCCCCTGGGACAAGCATCCTTCATGGCCCCTGTGCCTTTGCCCCTTGTGGTTCTCAACCTTAGCAAACCAAATGCTTGAGCATTTTGCTCAGGGAGCAAACCTGGAGTTGTGCTTTCAATAAATCATAACTTTCCCCAGGTGAATAAGTAATAGAGAATATCAGCAGATCAGCTTTTCGGCTCCTTGCTTGTAATCATGGCTCTCATTCTAGTTTATAGCTCCACCACTTCCACTGCTTCATGAATTTATAAACAGTGCTAGAAGAGAAACAATAACCTAGAGGCAAAGATATCCACTCCCACTCAACTTACACAGTCCACAAATGTATGTCCATTTATTATATGTCTTATTGGTTTGCAAAGTATTCCCCAGGGCAATCTGTTACGTGGATGAGTACAACAGACAGGCTCCTTTTGCTGAGCAGCCACAAATGATGCTGGAGATGAGCATAGTTAGTAAAGTGTATTATCTATGAATCTTGCAAGTGACATGAGGATGCTGGGTTTCTTGCTGACGTGGCACTGTTCCTGGGCTTATCTGTGTGCCTGGCTGAGAGAAACCTGAGCTGGGAATAGCAGAGGGGAAGTAGGACATGTCAGCCCATGTGTTCAATTTCAAAAGAGCCACAGATCTGCAAGAACCCTTGCTCACGGTAGCAAAAATGAGAGAAGATGAACACAATCTCATTTTCAAAGATACAAAGGATGCACAACATCTAAGTTTTAACTGAGGGAAATTCTTGTGTAGACAGAGATGTCCAATTCCTTATAGGATTCACTGTCTGAGTTGCTCCAAGGTTACAGTAATGTAATAATTTAAAATGGAGGTATAGCCTGAGATTCATAGGCAGTCCCAACAGCCTCCGTCTCCAAATGTTACTACGAATTCCCAGTGTTGAATGTAGGGGACTGACCTCTTTTCCTGATCATTAGAATTATTTTTCAGCCTCCCTTCTTGCTTCTGAAATATTTATTTATTAATAAAATTTATATGACTGCCCATTTCACAGAAAGTGACCGAACAATCTAATATTATCACCGAGTATAGAATAATAGGGTTGGAAGGGACCTTGGAGGTCTTTTAGCCCAACCCCCTCCTTAAGCAGGAGACTCTATACCATTCGGGACAAATGGTTGTCTGTCGTCTTCTTGAAAACCTCCAGTGATGGAGAACCACAACCTCCTCAGGTAAGCTGTTTTACTGATTAATTGTTCTCACTGTCAAGAAACTTCTCCTTAGTTCTAGGCTGAATCTCTCTTTAATGGTCTTACACCCCTTACTTCTTTTCCTGCCCTCAGGTGCTTTGGAGAATAGGTCAACCCCTTCTTCTTTGTGATAGCCCATCAAGTCTTGGAAGGCTGCTGTCATATCACATATGATCCTTCTTTTCCTCAGACTAGCTGTACCTGGTTCCCTCAATTGTTCACCTTAAGGTATAGCTTCCAGGCCCTTTATGATCTCTGTTGCTCTTCTCTGTATTCTTTCTAGGGTCTCAACATCTTTTTCTTATTGTGGTGAACAGAACTGGACATATTATTCCAAGTGTGATCTTGCCAATGCAGTATCACTTCATTGTACTATCACTTCATGTGATTTTGACACTATCTCTCTGTTGATACAACCTAGTATTGCATTAGCATTTTGGCAGCTGGAGCCCACTGCCGGCTCATACTTAAGTGGCGGTCTCTTAGGACACTTAGATCCCTCTCACAGTTGCTACCATTGAGCCAGGTACCACGTATTCTGTAAGTGTGCATTTGGTTTTTCTTGCCTGTGTGTAGGACCTTATGTTTCTCAGCACTGAATTGCATTTTGTTGAGTAAGGCCCAGCGTTTGAGTCTGTCAAAGTTCCTCTGAAGCTTGAGCTTATCATCTAAAATGTTGGCATTTCCCCCCAGTTTAGTGTCCTCTGCAAATTTGATGAGTTGCCCTTCTGTTCCCCCATCTAGGTCATTTATGAAGATGTTGAAGAGTACTGGGCCTAAGACAGAATTTTGAGGTACCCACTACATGCTTCCCTCTATGTAGATAGTTTCAATGAGGACTGGCTGCTGAGTACGGTTGTGTTATCAATTGTTGATTTTTTGTTATTGTTAATAAGGTTGGTTATCAGGCACGATAGCACTTCACAAACATCAGAGTTCAGTGGCTAACATTTTTTTTAGAAAAGAAACAATGGAGATGAATGCCTTTTGTTCCTCCATAGAGGCTGGAGATTTGGTAAATGTAGATGTATTTGTACAGGTAGATTCAACAGTTACAGGAAAAAGGAGGCAGAATTGCCAAATGTTAGTGACAGGAATAAAGTCAGAGATGTCTGCATAATGCAGTTAAAAAAAAGTAATGGCCACAATAGTACAATCCAGTCTCAACCTGTTTTATGTGCCATCTGTGCAATGCTTATAAAAACAAAACAGGGCTTCAATCACACCATCGGAACCACCATTTTGACTTTTTGGAAAATACTCCTGAATGATTTGCTTGAAGTAACTTTTATTTCAAGGAACTCAAGCAAGACTAGCCAAGCAGGGCCAGTGGAGTCAAGGCAGTGATTGGGACATACAGAGGCATTTGAATGACGATCAATTTTGACTGAAAGCAGCAGCAAGGAATAGACTTCTTGAAAACCACAGAGCCATACACTTCAGCAAGCAGCAGATCCAATATGCCAGCTGGTAAACTTCAGCTTCCCTTCAGCCCTGTGCAAAATTCCTGTTCCTGGCCAAAGCAAACTTTTAAGAAGCTTCCAGATTAGCACTGTGCTATCCATCTCTGATTTACGGAGCATCGGTCTTACTCTGTTTCCTTCCTAAGCTGAAAGGATTTCATGGCTCCATTTCTTATTTAACAGTCTCCTCTTACCAAAGTTCTCAGGCAGAGAATTTGATGTGATAAATCACTTCCTTCTCCTGCTTAGGATGGCGGAACTCTTATTCTGAAAGGATTTCTCTTTCTTAAAGTACCAGTTTCCTTTTTCCCCCAATACGTGCTCAATTTTGCCTATTCAAAAATAAAGTCCTTTCCTTTCTGCAACCTATTCACAAGCCCTCCTCACCTACAGAACAGTTTGGTTGCCAGCATAAGCTGTCTTGCTAATTTTTTCTTAATGTAAAGACATTATCATTTACCTGGTCACATTTATGTGGGATGCTGTCTTATCTCAGCACTAAGTCTGGCTCTGTAACAGTATATATGCAAAGATAATTTTTTGTATGGTCAGGAGAACCCATATTCTTAAGATGATCAAACTTCAACTACATTGCAAGACGTTTGGGTTTGGATAAATAATTAGCTGCACGAGGCCCCAACAACTCCAAATTATAATGACACAATAAAAATACAGTCTGCCACTTCAGAGAGAAATAGATAAGCATGGACGTCTTAATGTGAAAAGCAGGAAGATTATTGAAAGCATATTGCTTATATGTCTCAGTTATCAATAGAAAATGCACACTTTTGGTCATCTGTATTGTTTTAATCCAAAGATGAAAAAGGTTAAGCAAAGATATGAATAGTTTGCTTGGCTCTGCATCTAGTTTGGTCTCCAGTATCAGGTCCATCTGGAAGTTGGCACATCTCACAGGTAGGCACGATGTTTGAGGTCACTTCACTTTCTGGAAAACCTGGACACAAACCTCATTCTCTGCTGTCATGCGCTAGAAGAGAAAAGGTCAAGAAGCAAGAAGTACGGTTATGCCTGAATCCCCTAGAGAAAATTGTCATCTGCCAGCCATCAAATAGGTTGGTTTTTTTTTATTTGTACCTGGCACAAAAACAATTGCCATCAATAGAAATACAACAGAAATTTCAGTGTGAACATCTCTACTTTCACCTTCCAAACCTATAAGGTAAAGGTAAAGGTTCCCCCGCACATGCGTGCTAGTCGTTTCCGACTCTAGGGGCTGGTGCTCATCTCCGTTTCAAAGCCGAAGAGCCAGTGCTTGTCCGAGGACGTCTCCGTGGTCATGTGGCCGGCATGACTAGACGCCAAAGGCGCACGGAACGCTGTTACCTTCCCACCGTAGTGGTCCCTATTTTTCTACTTGCATTTTTACGTGCTTTCGAACTGCTAGGTTGGCAGAAGCTGGGACGAGTAACAGGCGCTCACTCTGCTACGCGGCACTCGGGATTCGACCCGCCAAACTGCCGACCTTCTGATCCACAAGCTCAGCGTCCTAACCCACTGAGCCACCGCATCCCTTATGTGACAACCTTATATATGCACTTCTTCATTCATTCACAGTTTTCCAGGTATACAATTCTGTATGCATATATTAAGGGGAAATGCTGAAAACAACGTCCCAAGCTACATTTCATCAGAAAAAAAAGAGTTTACAAAAACTGTTTGTATTGCTCGAAATAGATACATTAAGTAAAATGGACACATTCACAAAACAACTTTGAAGCACAAGGCTGTTGTGTGACATACTGGGGAAAGGGGATGATACAAGGCAAACTTCAAAGGCCTACAAAAAGATTTGTTGTGGATACTTTCAGTAACTGGCTGCTTTCAAATCAACAAAAGTAATCTAATTATCCTAAACTAAGATAGCAGGGATAAGGGGAAAGAGTCAACCAAATGACATTTCTGTTGTATGTGTCTTGTGCTGAGTTTCCACCCTGCTTGGGGCCCCTGCTTGCCTTTGAAAGTGGCTACTTGACCGAATCTAGTTGATTCAACTAGATAAGGCAAACCTGTTGCCCCTCCACCACCATCAGCAGGAGAGACAATCCCCTAGGACAGGGGTAGGCAACCTCGGCTCTTTTATGACTCATGGACTTCAACTCCCAGAATTCCTGGCTCAGGAATTCTGGGAGTTGAAGTCCATGAGTCATAAAAGAGCCGAGGTTGCCTACCCCTGCACTAGGATGTTGAGCAGCTCAACATTCATTGAAGAAAAGAAAAAATCTGTAAGCGTATTCATGCCCATTCACTTTAATTTCAAAGGAAAACTTATGAGGTGGATTTGTCCCCCTCCATCACGGTCTTAAGTACTTTATTGTTTCTTTCAGAAGGTATGATCCAAGGATTTGTACTATAGTGCAGGAACAGCTTGTTTCAATCAGGAATGCCACCAGGGGAGGATTCTGGAGCAAGCCCATGCCTACCAGAGCTGGCTTATTGCACAAGTTTGCTTTCCTCTATAGATAAGGGGCATAAAACTACGAAGTTCAGAGACTAAAATTACTTAGACTCTTAGATGGCAACATTAGAGGAGCAGTATTTCTCAGCCTTAGCAACTTTAAGACATGTGGACTTCTACTCCCAGAATTCCCCAGCAGCTGGCTGGGGAAACCCCTATCATGCTGAAAAGTGCAAGTGAATTTTCACCTAACTGTTCTCTGGGGGAAGTCAACAATTGGTTGCGCTTGGATTTATTTAATCTTTTCTAACTTTCCAGCTTTTAGAGAGTACCAAAGTGCTGAAGAACACTGAAGAATTGTAGATGGGGAATTCAGTCCATTCTGAGACTGAAGAGAATGCCTTATTTAGTGCTCTTATTATCAACCTAAGATTTCCTTATTAAAGATGTGGCCTCATAATTAAGTTAGCATTATTGTAAATTACACTTGTAAATTAATGTGTTATTTTAAAAATGCAAAAAGCATTACTTAAGCATTTTTAAGTACAGAATGCTTAAAACTGGCTATTGGCTGGGGGGATTGGGGAAGAGGGATGTTTACCTTATACAACCAATAATCTGTTTTCTCACAGTCTCATCAAATTACCCCTGACTTTCAAGGCATTTTATATTTGGCTGGAAATTTGTGGCACCCTTTTCAGTAAGACCGGGCTATCTCTCAGAATATACCAGAACCCACTTTTTCTCTGCACAATCATCACAATTCAGTTTTTCTTCCCAGCTTTTCAGTGTGTTTATTCAGCCCAGATGTCAGCATTCCCTACATACTTGACCCAGCAGCCTGTGTTAGAGGGAAAAGCCATGAACTGCAGAGAGAGGACACTGCTGAGAAAGGCGCGTAAAGCCCATCTCTGCCCAGCTGCCATTGGAACCCTTTACCTGAGGGCAGCTGCAGTTCACACGTTGTTTACTAGCACTAAGGCTAAAATTCTGACTCTGCTTTGATTTCCGCTCCTTCCCTGATGCCCCAGGAGCCGTGATCAAATTTCCAAAAAGAGTGCAGACAATGGGTGGCTCCCTTGCTCAGCCGACTGAACTTTTGAACTCTTGGGAAGGATGTTTTTGTCAAGAGGCCATTGCCTCCCCGAGGAAGCACACAGAAGTTGGCTGACCTCTTGGTTTTTCTGAGCTGGAAGTGGGGAAGAAGACCCATTCTGTGCTTTTGAAAATGGGAGCGGAAGTAGAAATAATTGATTAGGGACCCCTCCCCTCCTCCTCCTCACCAGATGCAGTTGATCCCCTTCTAGCCAGTGCCTCCAGCCCCGGTTCTGCTTCTCTCCTCTCTGTTCACACACCAGTTGATCTCCATCCCAGGAAACAGTTGTCTGAAAGCGGGGAGTGGGGGAGAGAAAAGAGAAAGGGGCAATGACATCACTTAAAATAGGAAAGGGCCTTCTGCTGGAAACAAGACAGAACATGCCGTAAAATAAAAGCAGCTCAGTGTAAAGCAGGCCCTGTTCAAGCAGCCATCCAGGAGAACCAAGAGAAAGTGTTAACTGCACTGTTTTGTTACAGACAGAAATGGGAATAAAGATAGGCCTAAAAGTCTTATGTGTGCAAATCCCCATGAGGACTATTCTGCCTAAACCCCAATAGATGCAGACCCCAAATAAACTGCCTTTCTGCTTCACGACTAAAGCTTACACATGACAGAATTTAAGTTTCCAAACATCTGTCTTCATAACTCTTGTGATTTCCCCCCCCCCTCAGGGCGTGCTGATTTCCCCTGAACTGAGCGTGTTAAGAAAAAATTAGGCAAAAAAAATAATAATGCAAAAGAAAGCCATTGTTCCAGACGAGGGGAGAGAAGTCTTAATACTGTCTTCCATCTTCAGTCGTAAGTTTTTATTTTGAAATAGGGATTCTAATCCCCCCCCAATTCTTTAACCAAGAAAAACAAAACAAAATAAAGGCAATGCCCCTCTCTAAATCCATGCTACAGTGAAAATCTTTGGTTTAGGTAAAAAAGGTAAAGGTAAAGTTTCCCCCTCACATGCGTGCTAGTCGTTTCCAACTCTAGGGGCCGGTGCTCATCTCCGTTTCAAAGCCGAAGAGCCAATGCTTGTCCAAGGACGTCTCCATGGTCATGTGGCCGGCGTGACTAGACACCAAAGGCGCACAGAACGCTGTTACCTTCCCACCGTAGTGGTCCCTATTTTTCTACTTGCATTTTTACATGCTTTCAAACTGCTAGGTTGGCAGAAGCTGGGATGAGTAACAGGTGCTCACTCTGTTATGTGGCACTTGGGATTCGACCCGCCAAACTACCGACCTTCTGATCGACAAGCTCAGCATCCTAACCCACTGAGCCAACTTTTGACACTCAGAGCCAGCACAGCAATACAATTAAACTGTAGACACTCTGGGCCCTGGGATCCTAGCCTGGGGAAGGCTGATCTATGGAAAGAGAGGTATGTGCTGAATGTGGGTTACAGGTGACGTGCGACCTATCCCACTAAAACTGTGACTTTTTCTTTTGATTTGAAAACAGCCAAAGCTGGGTATGAAGTTTAGCTCTTAGCCAGAAAATAGTAGACATGCTAACAATACTCACTGCTAACCTTTCCAAGGTTCAAAGTCACATATATGGGTTAATCATTTTTAAAATTCAAATTTTATTTCTTAGTTCAGCCATTCATTTTCTCTGAACTCCGTCAGCAATCTGAAGAAATACTGGCTAACTTCCAGAGTTGTTGAAGATTCTCATAATAATTCTAGGCACTTTAAATACTTGACACATTTTATTTAAACCCTAAAATATATCTAGGGGTTTTTCATTGTCCTTTCCCTTGCATTGTAACTTCCTTTCAAGAAAGTTTTCTTAAGGCAATACAGTATGCTTAGCCTATGCAAACTGGCTGAGAATGATGGGAACTGTAATGCCATACATCTTAAAGATGGCTAGGTTGGCTTAGCTGATGAATAGTGTATCTGTCTTTCATTTATGAAAATGATTTCATTTATGAAAATGAATGATTTATTCACAAAATAAATTAAAGCATTCCTTAAGCTGTAGTGGTGTTCCTGGCTCTACCTCTAAAACTACTCAAACTACTAGTCTGAATTCAATCCAGAGTTATCAAGATTTTAATACATTTCCTCTTTGGTGCTTGCCTGGTATTGCAGAAAGAAAGGGACATTATTAAAGTGTCTGTTACAACATGCATTTTACCACCAATCACAATTTTTGCCAGCTAAAATGGAGCTTATTTTACATAATGGATAAGCTCTAGCTTGCATTAAAAACCTGTCCAAATTATTTCATCATGTGAGCAGTTTATCATGAGAGATTTAAAGGTCTTGGGAACAGGAAATTCTGCAACCAGCACAGAGACTGTTCATAAGAATAGTTTTAAAAGTCCTGGTGTAAGCTGACTACTCATAAAATTGGGTTAGTTGTATAAATAAGACTGAATTAATGTGTGAATTAACTCCCTCTTGCTTGCTTGGAAATTGGCAGGAAATCAGCTTCTGAAGAACTTTGTTGATCCCGTTCAATTCTGGATGAAGAATCTGAATGTTAACAATGTGTTTCTTCCACAGGGAAGCTCTTTCTTACAGAAAGGCACTGACCCAATTTCTCCTTGCATTTCACCAAAGCCTTTGTCTCTTACCTGGCACTTGCGTCCATCTACTGGCCCCAAATCCTCTTCAAACTCAACCCCAAGGTCAAAGTCCATGACATAGTTTCGCAGAGAAGTTAAGGTGCGAATAGTCATATGGTCACCAGTATGAATGATCTCCTTGTCTGGCTTCAGGAGACAAACCAGCTTCCTCAGGGCCACATTGATATCTAACCAGGAGATTACAAGAACAAAAGTTAAATAAATGAAGGATGCTGTCTATGAACCCCAAAGGCAGTGGGAATAAGTAACAAGTAACAATGCATGAAACCAGGTCCTTGCTATCCATTTTCCCCTGTATGCGTTACCTCAGTTCTTCCTCATTTTGGCCAAGTAATAAAGGAAGATGGAAACAAGAATGCAACTCTCTTAGTTTAACTTATCTCTTCCCTTCCTCCCCCCACCAATTCAAGGCAGCACATGTAATAAAAGACACACATACCAGTATGAATCAAAGACAAACCATTCTTTTAACCCAATTGTTTAAACAACCATGTTTTCTCACCAAGCTGCCCTAAAAAAAAAAGCACTGACTAAATGCCTGAGCTACAAATCAGGAAATCCCCATTTAAATCTCACTTCTGCCAGGAATTAATTTGGAGGCCTCCAGGCAGATTTCTCTCTCCCATCTACCGCATGATACAGCTGCCAGGTTGCATTTGAAAGTGCTGTGTTCCTTGAGGATCACAGTGAGCACAATGGGTTCAGAACATAAATTGATATTGATTATAAATTGCTGGGGAAGGGGAAGATTTCCATGAATCAGGCACTGCTCCTGGTGATGATGTAAACTCATCCCAGTAAGTTTCTTGATAAAATGGAAGTGGTTTGCCAAGGCATTTCACTTCCCTGTATTCTGTCTAAGATCAGTTCTGCCGCTCCCTGGGGCTTTGCCACCCAAGTTCTGGCCAGGAGCATCTCCGTTTAGCTGTTCTGAAATCGGGCAAGGCGGACTAACTTGGTGCCACCAAGAAAACTCCTAGGAAGACCAGATCATCATAACTTTTTAGGAGTAAAGAGAGATCCTGGAGTTTAACTCTGCCCAGATTACTGACACCCGAGAGTTGGTACAGTTACTCTAGTCTAAACCAATCATGTGGAGCTGAAAAAGCGCTCTGGGCGCCAACCAGTCCCACCAGCATTCCTCACCAACATCGCCAACTGAAGGGGAGCGATTTGGCGGGAGAGGGAAGAAACAAAACAAAGAGAGAGAGAGGAAGGCTTTGCTTACCCAAGGCACGGAGGTAATTCTCCATATTGTCCTGAGACACGAAGCGGTAGTAGCCGCTGAGATTGGGAGGCATCGCAGCGCAAGAGGAGGACGAAGGCACGGGAAGAGAACGGGCAGCGGGAGGAAGGCTCGCAAAAAGGAAAGAAGGAAGAAAGGAAGGAAAGGAAGGAAGGAAGGACGGGGAGAAAAGAGGCGGCAGCTGATACAGCCGAAGAGAGCCCGCAGCCGGCGCGTTGCTGAGTCCGCCGCTTCGACTTCTTTCCCCGCCCGTCCGTCCGTCGGCCTTTTATGTAGCGCGGCGGGAGTGTCGAGTCCCGCCGCCCTAAGAGTCACTCCGCTCCAGTCCGCGTGGGCGGGGGAAGCCGCGAGAGGAGCCTTTTCTTTTCAATTTTCTCCTTCTCCTTTTCTCCCGATTATTATCCCGACGAAAAATAAAAATAAAAATAAAAACCAGAAATACGACGACCTTTGCAAATCGCCAATCGCTCCACTCTTTTTTTTATCAAAGCGCAAGTTAATCAGGGTACAGGCTGGTTCCTACGTGGACAGGGGACCACTTGTAAATCCCAAAGCTATGTGAGAAGGGTACGTTGAACAACATCCCGGTCAAGGCATCCAGGTCAAGGTCAAAAACTGCTTCCGTGCTCTTCCCAAGAAAACTGCCTTGAGGTTTCCATGAAGTCACCAGCCGCTAAGCTTAACTGGAAGACTACTCTAGATCAGCAGGCAGAAATTTCTAACTATTTCAATAATCCCATATAGAGTGACAGCAGTTACCACTGTTGCCTCCTGCTCACTTCCTCTTTCCAAATAATTGTCTGCCTAAGGGCACCTATTTGTTCGCATTCATGCTGTTGAGCAACCCCGTCTGTGCAGTTAGCCATAGTTCACTGTGCTATGTGATCCCACCAATTCAGTCATCTCTGATTTGAATCCAATGGGTCATCTGCACATTGTGAAGACACAGCCATAGAGTTTAATGACAGGCCTGAGGAGAAGATGTTGCTCACTTGAGATAACCTCTCTACCCAGGCTTGGTCACTGCCAACATCAAAATGGCTTCCCAGTTTTCTAGGAGTGATATGGTAGGTGAGGCTGTCCCCAGAAGCTCCGCAAATCTTTGTGGCTACTTCTGGATGGCTGGGGGGGAGAAGTTGTCCTGAAGAGGGAGAAGCACTCTGCTCCTTCCCAAACCGGAGTAAACCAGAGCATTTCTTCATCGTTTTTGGAAAGAATTCTGAAACTGGGTTCCATGGCTGACTTTACCTCTCTCAAATGTATAGATTGCATTTTAAAATCGTTATAAGATATCACGTGCATTTATAGGGTAACCTCAATACACTCTAGCAGTGCTTTTTTTGTAAAAGAAAAAGGTGCCGGAACTCACACATGTCATACAACCCGCCTTGCCTACCCTACAAGGTTCCATCCAAAAAAGGTGCCGGAAGTCCGTTCTGAGCGTTCTATGACAAAAAATGCCCTGCACTCTAGTAAAGGCAGCCGTTGGTATCTCTGCGGGGGAGTGAAGGTGAAAAGAGAGAGTGGCTCAACTCTGTGTATTGAATTTACAGCCGAGAGAAAACTGTTCTGCTCATGGTCAAATCACAGCTATCTTGGGTTGCCCAAGAAAGCAAACCCCCCTCCAGCAAAATTTGCACCTTCTTCAGGCTGATTTACACATGCATATGCACATCGGTTGAGGTATTTATGTGTGAATGAATCAGAGGGATGCAACTTACCGCAGACAATAGTTCTGCGAATTATTCACAGTCAGATTTCAATCTCCCTTCCAGTCATCCCAGCTTGTACGTGGCTGTGGGGAAATTACTCTGCCTCTGAGTGACTGGCTCGCCTCCAAAGCCAACTGAAGTCTGGTCTACGCACTGATACACGCATCTGGTTTACCAGTTGAAGGGAACATAGACTGCAAATGGGAGTTTGTGTGAGAAAGATCACAGACAGGAAGGTTTATTTCACGGGGGTGGGGGTGGGGAAGAGGGCTATTACCCTTTCATCTGCCAACACCACACGGTAAGCTGTCAGCCTGGAAACATTCATGCGTGAACCAACATTTGCTCCGTACTCCCCATCGTAGCAAAACAGCTGCGGACACCTGGAAGCCTTACCGCGAACTTTCTCACGCCACTGTCTGATCCTAAACCAGTTTAAGAGAGATGCTTCTGTGGCCAGCCCAACCTAGAGTAGATCGCGGGGGGGGGGGGGGAAGAGAGATCTCCCTTCCAGCAGCATCCTTTGGATTTCAACTTGTGGTGCGCGAACTGGGCGTGCATTTCTTTTCCCTGACTCTTCCAGTTCCCTGCTAGCAAATCAGAGGGGAAAACGGGGATGGGGAAGCGGAGGGAGAAAGACCCCTCATGTCCAACTGCAAGCCCCTCTAAAGTTCCTTGTTCTATCTGCCTGCACGCGGCAGGGCGCTCGCGTGCATGCACGTGCCCCGCCCTCGTCCCCCCTCCCCCAGCAAATGGAAACCCTCCCTCCCTTCTGGCCTTCCCACGCCCCCACCCCTACCCCTAAGTCCCGGTCCCCTCCCTCTCCTGCAGCACCTGGCTGGGGCGCCCCTCGTATTGGCTGCGAGGGCCCATCAATCAGCGTCGGGCGCTGCTGACATCATGCTGCAGTACAGAGGCTGGGCCGGACCCGAGAAAGGAGGCGTCCGGGAGCTCCAGCTGGCGCCCCGTCCCGAGCAGTGCCTCGACAGCCGAGCCCTGGGTCTGGGTGGGAGCAGCTCGTAGCGACAGCAGTCAAGGCACTCTCCTTCGGCGAGCGAGACCAAGCCTCTCCCGGCCACGAAGCGGCATTTGCGAGGCTTTTCTAAAATGGGCTGGGGGATGCCCCTCGCCTCCGCCCCTCGCCTCCTCCTCCTCCTCCTCCTCGTCGTCTCCTGCGCCCTCGGTAACAAAGGTGAGCGAGTCGAGGCGCCCGGACTCCCCAAGGAGAGGGCTGGGCTGGGCTGGGTGTGTGGCTGGGAAGCTCTTTGAGCGCCCTCCGTGCCTCTCCCATCTGGTCAAAGCTGGAGCGCAGCTCTTCTCCTGCCTTCTAATCCATCCCATCCATTCCCCGGGAATGCTGAGAGCGGGTGGAGAAATAGGGCTTGGAGCTAAACGTGGGGCTGTCCGCCTTCCTGGGGCCAGCCGCGGCTTCTCTGCTTTTGCTCTTTTGCTCCGCTGGATCTTCTCACCTGCTTCCTTCTGTAGCGCCAGATCCCTTCCCCCCCCCCTTTCCTGCTTTGTTTCCTCGGATGGCACACCAACCCACCTCTACATCTCCTGTTTATCTCTCCCCTACGTTCATTTTCCGCCTGTCATTTATCACACGCCCAGCAATTCCCAGGTCTCCTTCTGTATTCCAGTCTCTTAGGATCAAAACGTGATGAAGCTGCTTTTGCTACCTCCTCTGTTTCTAGGCTAGTTGCCATCTTCCCTTCCTTGCAGCCTTAGGGTCTTACTTGGTTTGTCAGTCCGTCTAGTTCATTATTGCAAAATCTACTAATTTCAAGCAAAGGAGAGGGAAACCATTAACGCATTTATAAATGGGCGAACTGCTGAACAGGGGGCTGCTACTCTACAGAAGCTTCAGTATTCTGAACACGAACGCAGGACATATCTGTGCAGGACATATCTGTGCGCCTGAAAACGAGAGAGATGGGTAGGTTGATCAAGGCTTGCAGGTCTTCACACAAGAGCAAGAGTTGTTGAGAAATAGCCTTGCGGGGAAGCGAAAGGAAGGGGCTGAAGCTAGGTCCTGCAGATTTGGGGGAGATTGAGTCATCTTGCAGCGAAGGAAGGAGATGGAGTGTGAAAAAGCATTTGATTTCTATTACCGTGGCTGGCTTTCTTCCTTAAATATTGGCATGGGGAGGGGGGGAGGGCAATGCAGCAGCATTAGGATTCAGTGCGCTTGTTGGTTCTGCAGATACAGTAGAGTGGAGTTTCTCTCCCTGGTGCTCAGTTCTAAATGCACGTAGCCACTGAGGGGTGACTTGGCCTTGTGTTCCTTGCTAAAATATCCTTTGAGAAATCATCAAACCAGGGCTCTTCAGGTGGCTGGTGGTAGGAACGGCAGAGGTTTTCTTCTCCCTTCACCAGCTCATTGTCCTTACATGGCAATCATCCCCCTTTTCCATGCTTGAAGCGAGGGCCAAGGACCAGAGCTTTGTGCTACAAGGGTACCGAAGAGCCGGCAGGTGATATGCGTTAGATACCAGCTTAGAGACACACTGTACTTGCGAGAGGAGTGAACTAGAATGCAACTTGGGCTGGATCGTTTATTTGTTTAAATATGGCAGCTCTGAAAACAATCTGGCGAGATGAATACCCCAGTTTACATCCTTCTGCCTTTTCATACGCCATAAGCCCGAAGCTTCA
Organism: Vipera berus; assembly: GCF_964194415.1. NCBI lineage: Eukaryota > Metazoa > Chordata > Lepidosauria > Squamata > Viperidae > Vipera > Vipera berus. The sequence goes on from NC_138203.1 coordinate 105,457,649, forward strand.
GATTCTGCGCTGCAGTGTAGCATTTTTTAAACCTCTCCCGTTCTGATTTATCTTATTTTCCACTCTTCCAGTCTTGGTTGGCTGCAAAGATATACCGGTGCTTTAGATTTTCTCTAACTGAAGCCCTTTCTAGGCACCTTTTCAATTCAGCTATACTATCGGGTGAACGTAAGTGCTTCAAAAGAACTTCCTGGCTAAATTAAACCACCTAGTCCCACAACCGCTTTTGAAACTGGCTAACTGGAAGCCTCTGGAGACTAACAGGCAGAACCTGAAGACGATGTTTTGTGCCTGTTCTTTGTCTCCATCATTGTCCTCCTAGGCCTTCTCTTTGCTGTTTAGCGCTAATTGTCACTGAGAGGAATGGATTTGCCTAAGCCAGTTCGAAAGCCACTGGAGCTAGTAGCCATGGCTCTTATCTTGAAGTTAATACTACAACATGTTACATGTTATTTCTCTGTGTCCTGTGAGAGATTTTCATTTTGACTACATGGTTCTTGCTGGTCCACAGCGTTGATTCCAAACACATGCTATCACAAAGTAAACTTTGGCTTTACTTCTCATGCAAGAATCTGCTTTCTTGCTAAATAACCCTTCAAGAAATTACCAAGGATAAAAGAGCAGCAAATAATCTTGGAACTGGCACAGAGTACTATGAGATACGTCAAAGTACTTGAGCTGGAAAAACCAAATGGCATTTCCTTCATGCTAAACACTGACCAGCCTGCCAGGAAGATTAACCATATAAACCCTCCATGGTCTTACTTAAAGCAGATGACTGCTGTGCGCAACATGTCTGCCTCCACTTTGACCTCTTTAAGTCCTTTTTCTGAGATGGTTTGCTCACATTACAGGGTCAGTTCTAATGATGTCACATGAAATATTCTCATGGAGCTGTTTGATTTGCCACTGACATTCGTGACCCTCAGAGATGGGGTTCTGCTGCACAGGCTGATGCTTTGTCTAAAGTTCCGAATAATCTCATATGGAAAAATGTCCTTAAATTCCGAACGCCCCTAAAGTAGTCATAGGATTGCTCAGTCATGAATGAATGGAACACAATTCTATCTGGAGGATTTCATGTGGAGAGATGGGGGTTGTAACTAGGACACCGTGATCTAATTCAAGAGACCCAGTTTACTAGGGATGGGTTAGTGAGGAGGAGTGTTAATTTATAACGATTTCTCCCCTTCTCTCTCATCTCCATCTTCCATTTTCCCTGCCCTGGAGGTTGTGAGATGAAGATTAATTTGCTATTTCTGGGCTTGTGACATTTTTCGGAGCCTCTTGCTGGCTGCTGCCTCACTGTAGAGCCTGGAGTGGCTCCAGCCAACAAGATTAGCATTTCAGGCCATGAAGTGAGGCCAGAAGGAAAATGGCATATGCCAGGAGAGAGCAGGAGACACAAGGACTGTGGAAGAATAGAGAGAGGGCAGAAGTGAAGATACCTGAGCCATGGAAATAGGGTCCTCTTAGATGGGAATGTTGGAAACCTGCTTTTGGCTTGAAACCTTAAGATAATTTTGTCATGATGAAAGAAAACTAAATATAAGTAACTTCATTTCCTCTTTTATTTCTTCTGCCTTCATATCTCTCTGTTGTGACCCCTACTATGGAAATTCAGATGATTTATTCTTGGAGAGCAAAGGGCTTTTTTTGTGATGAATATGATCAGCAGGAAATGTGCATATCCTGGTGGAATTTTTTAAATGCGGGTGATAAATGTGTCTGCAGGATCCAGCCTGGGCCAGAGTCTTCCGAGCTTTTGGACTTGTGCCGGAGCCCATCCTCAGGGAAATTCTCTCCTGGTGACCGACCCAGACTGAATCCTGCAACATTATCCTGGGACACACAAATATTTGCCTTCATTCATTAAAGGTGTCTGTCAAAAGCTCTCTTTTTAGAGTTATTATGTCAGAGCAAATTGTGATGTTTTAAGCTACCTTCTAATTTGATCTCCCTCAGGTATTTGTTCTTATCTGAACCCTGAATTTAAATGTACGTATTTCTAAATATTCACCAAACAGAAAAGATTTAACTTACAAGATTTATCATGTGTAGAAATACACTGAGTATTGTGATTACTACCTAGGCATTAATACTAATCTTATTATGTTGATTTTAGCCTTTTGAATTATACTTTAAAAATCTATTTGGACAGAAAGTATACATGTGTCTGAGTGTGTGTCCCTAAGAAACCAAAGAAAATGCAGTGATATTTTTCAAATTATCTCGATTCTGAATAATGTTGAATATTTTCTCTATAAAATATTATTAAATACGTTTTTAAAGAATCTGACATGGTGACAGCCATATAAAATCATCAGCTAATTCCTAGGCAGTTTCTTTGCTTTTTAGCCGTAATGTCCTTTATAAAAAAAACCTCAAGCTACAATAAAAGAGAAAGCTGCTGTTGTAAAATAATGTATGTCCCTTTAAGCAACACGTTAAGGAATTAAAATACCTTCCTAATCCCTTGATACTTCTCTTGATTCCCTGCCAGATGGGGGGGGCCCTACCTACTCAGAGTTCTGCAAGTGAAAATCTGCTATTGACATTGTTCCAATCTATAACAATTCTCTGAGCTGAAAAGCCTTGGTAAATACCCCCATATTTTCTGCTCTGGCAAGTGGAAACCAGCAGGATTTAGGATGTAACCAGGATGTACCACTCCTTTCTGGGCTGGATTATGATACATTTTTCTAATCCTTTCCACGGGGGCTCAGGGTGGCATGGTGTGACCTGCTTCTCCATTTAAACTCACCCAGACCCTGTGAATTAGCTTAAATGTCAGCACAAACACTGGGGTACTTTCCAGAGAGGCTCATTGTCACTGAGGGGCATTTGAGCTTCTATTAGGAGGGGGGGGGGGAAATCTTTCCTTGATTTGCTCCAGCCTCTGCTGATAGATGATAGGCTTGGAAAGTATGGCACAGAACTTGGACCATTGATCCAATTTGACTAGTAGGATCTCCCGTTCTGAGTCCCCCATCTAACTACTAGTAGTCCTTGACTTACAACCACAACTGAGCCCAAAATTGCTGTTGCTAAGTGAGACATTTGCTAAGTGATTTTGCCTCATTTTGCCCATTTTATGACCTTTCTTGCCACAATTAAGTGGATCACCATGTGTTGGCGCAGTAGTTAGAATGCAGTACTGCAGGCTAACTCACTGCTCACTCCAGGAGTTCGATTTTGAGCAGCTCAAAGTTGACTCAGCCTTCCATCCCTCCGAGGTTGGTAAAATGAGGATCCAGATTGTTGGGGGCAATAGGCTGACTCTATAAACTGCTTAGAGAGGGCTGTAAAGCACTATGAAGCGGTACGTAAGTCTAAGTGCTATTTCTATTAAGTGAATCTGGCTTTCCCACTGACTTTGCTCGTCAGAGGGTTACAGAGGGTCACTTAATCATCATAAATATGTCAGTTGCCAAGCATTTTGATTATGTGACCATGGGGATGGTACAATAGTCGTAAGTGTGAAAAATGGTCATAAGTCTCTTTTTTCAGTGCCATCGTAACTTCGAATGGTCACTAAATGAGCTGTTGTAAGTTGAGGACTGCCAGAACAGTTATGCTGCAATAGTTCTTACTGAATATTGGCCCCACACACACATTCCCTGAATGAACCATGCACAATTTGCAGCCTTAATTATTACTAAGGTTATTGGAGAGGGTAGGATTGTATGGGTTTTTCAAGTGTTTCCTCTGCTCAGTCTGGGGCAGAATGAAATGCAACTTGAGAAAATAATTAAGAGGATTCACTGTTGTCAGTGAGGTATAATGAGAGGCATTATAAATGTCATTGGATGGGAACTCAGAGGATATTGATTTTTGTGTTGTTTATCATCCTTTTTGCACTCCCAATGCTCTTAGCCAACAAGCACAAGCCTTGGATTGAAGCTGAGTATCAAGGCATTGTCATGGAGAATGACAACACGGTCCTACTGAACCCTCCACTCTTCGCTCTGGACAAGGATGCACCCTTGCGCTATGCAGGTATGTGACTGGCAGGAGAGCTCATCGGTTTTTCATTAGCTGCATTCAAGTACAGACACAGCCAGAGTTTAATTGTGGCTTGTGAAAGCACCTGTTCCAATGCCCTGCACCAAAACCTAAACCATAGTCTACAAACCTGAATGTATGGGTCCATGCACCAAGTCGAAGCCAAACAGAAATGCTATGATGAAGCTTGTGTGAAATCAGTTACTAAAGTTCCATAAGGAAGGGTCAAATACAATGTGACTAAATAACGAATTATCTCTCTCTCTCTCTCTCTCTCTCTCTCTCTCTCTCTCTCTCTCTCTCTCTCTCTCTCTCTCTCTCTCTCTGTGTGTGTGTGTGTGTGTGTGTGTGTTTCTTACTAAAGAATAGCTGTAAGGAAGCCTGATCCAGATTAACATCCCAATTTGGGAATTAGCCATGGTCATTGTGACCTGAAGTCTACCAGGTCTCAACATTTTAACCTTTTTTTTACTACCATTCCCTCCTCTCCCTTGTTAGGGCTTTGGGAGAAGGAGTTAAATTTGAAGATATGGACCAAAGACTCAATTTCTTTTCCTTTAGACTAAGTTCCCAGTTTTTTGACCCAGCTCAGACATCCTTTTATTTATTTAGCAGTTGTCCTGCCTCAAGTATAGCATGGCAACACTAAATGTTATTTTTCATTTGTAATCTTTCAGTCTTTTTGCATCACTACTGTAATCTGTTTTCTTAGAAACCAAAGCTAACACCTAATTAACCCAGTTATTTAAGAAAGAATAGTCTCCATCTAGAAATATATCCTTTGGTAGCTTGTTCTGTATGAGGCAGATAGAGAGTAAATCTGTACAAATATAAGAAATCAACGATACATAAGGAACAAGGGTAATAATTCAGCACAAGGTATTGGTTCAAAGGACAGCTAAGCCTTTGTGTTTATGGGGACATTACCTCTCAAGGTTTCAGCATCTCATGTTCCGTGGATGGCTTAAGTTGACTTGGCCCTCCGAAAACCATTGTCAGCAGCGTCTCAGCATTAATAAAGCATGTATACTAACAGAGTATTTCCTATCTTTTTTTCCCCATGTAACAAAGATTGCACACTGGTCCTCCAAACCCATGACAATTCTGCTACTGTTCCTCTAAAACATGTCAACAGAGTTGTCTGCATTTCCTGCCAAAAATGACTAATTCTTTTCCTAGGAAGCTCAAGAAAACTGCAGTTCAAGATAATTTGTGGAATTATATAATTAAATTCGCAGAGCAGAATCAATAAATATGATGGACTAAGATGGATTAGTGAAATTGCCTGGCAGCGAGGAATGAAAAAATCCTTGAAGTCATTAGACTTCTCAGCTGTAGAAATCTCTGACAATGTGACTTGCCTTAGGAGCTGTATTTTGTGATGTTCCATGGAGATTTCACATAATATTGCAGATCCAAAGCTACAGTTTTAACATTGAAATGTTCCAGTGTATAGTCTAAGCTATAGTACTTTCCATAATATAAACCGTCTTCAAATATTACATCTTAGTGACGTACCCTAATGGATACATAAAACTGTTCCTGATCAAGTCAGGGGTTGATAAAAAGAGCGAAGCTTCTGACATATAGGAAATATGGTGGCAGCAAACTCATTTCCCTCTCCGGACTACCGCTGCGTTCGCACATTTGTCAAAGAAGCCTGTTCTGTATGTGAGTGCTATCTCTGAATCCTAAGCTCGTTGTCCTTTTGAATGACGTTCGCCACATAGGACATACAGCATGGATGTTTGCAGAAGCTGTTCATGTGCAACTGTAAACATTCTGCTCTCTACACAAGCAAAAGGCCTGTATTATCAGGGTTGTTGCTCAAATGGAAACGAACACAGTACATTCAAACATAAAGGCATTTTCCCTGCAGATAGTTGTGTTGAATACAGAGATGTTCTGAGGCAGAGCTGATTGGGAATGTTTGTAGCGAGTATATTCTCCTTTTCTGAATGCTTGAATAGTGCTTTCCAATTAACACTATTCGACAGGCTTTATAAATTGTGTTGGGAGGCATGATGTGCCAGAGGCCCATTTATGTAGGAAATAGCTCCACATAAAAGAGAGCAGCATGGAGCATCTGCCTCACCACATGTTTTATTTCTTTTCTTTTAGGAAGTGCGTAAAACAGGAAACCTTTAAACAGGTTCCAAAGCATACTTAGCGCAGCATACTTTTAAAAAGAAAAGTAATTAAGATGCAACAGTAAAACATAATAGAGATTACTGTTGAAGGGAGAGAAAAGTCAGAAATACACTGAAAAAATAAATAAAAATGCCCCTCTATTGCAATAGGCAATTAATATATGAAAAAGACTTGAGGGAATAAAATCATCTTTGATACCAGAATAGCAACAGGTGCTAGGCTTAAATTACCACCAAGAGCCAGCAACAGCTACAGCTGAAATCCACATGTCTGGAAATTGCCAAGGTTGGGAAATTCTGCCTTAGAGTAAAGAATGGAACAAATGGAAAAAAAAAGTGCTCTAGACACTGAAGCACCAGTGATGTTAAATCTTGTATAAATTTAGGCAAACTTCTCAAACTGGGACCAGAAATGAACAAAGAACCAGTGAATTTCATTAAATTGCTTTTGTGAAGGGCAGGGGGATCATTTCTTCAGGCCCCACACAAAGAGAGGACCCCAACCAAATTTGGACTGAGCATTTGAAATTATTGTATATATCCATTCTTTAATTCTGATTACAAGATGTGTTTCTCTAGTTGGGTTTCCCACATATTTCCATTACTGAGCCATAAACAACAGTGACTAATGTTGATCTTGTAAGAGAAATGTGTGTGTGTGTATTCGTAGATTTTCACGGGTATAGGTACAGTATGTAGGTCTTGGCGTCTTTTCCCGTGTAGGATTGAGGGTGTCTTGCCGATGTTTCAACGTCCCACACGTCATCTTCAGGCTGGCGTCTTCGGTTTCGTGCTTCGCTCGCACAAGCACAAAACCAAAGACACCAGCCTGAAGATGACAAATGGGACCTCGTTGAAACGTCGCCAATCCTACATGGGAAAAGACCCAAATAGACCAAGACCTACGTGTGTGTGTGTGTGTGTGTGTGTGTGTGTGTATATGTATGTATGTATGTATGTATGTATGTATATATATGTATGTATGTATATATATTGTATATATATATATATATATATGTATATGTGTATATATGTATGTATATATGTATGTGTGTGTGTGTATATATATATACTGTATATGTGTGTGTGTGTGTGAAAGTGCAGTTTCCCCACCTCTCTCTCTCTCTCTCTCTCTCTCTCTCTCTCTCTCTCTCTCTCTCTCTCTCCCTCTCTCCCTCTCTTGAATCAAACCATGTTTTATGAATAGAATAGAATAGAATAGAATAGAGCTGGAAGGGACCTTGGAGGTCTTCTAGTCCAGCCCCCTGCTCAAGCAGGAGAACCTATACCATATCAGACAGTCTTTTTTATATATAAATATTTTATTATTTTTTTTAATTTTACAATTATGTGTACTTAATAAACAATGTGTTGTCTGGGTCCATAGGTAATTCAGTGGTACATATTAACTTTCTCAGTCTAGTTCCAATACTACACCATCCAGTGCTTCCTTGATCCTCTCTTTTTCTGGTGGTATGCATTTTTCCACACTGGGCAAATACAATTTTTGTTACTGTTAATATGCATACAATTAAGTATAGACATCTTCATCACATTTTTCTGGTATTGTACATAATATCAATAGTGTCAGTTTATAATATCTTTTCTAGCCAAAACATCTCTCAGTTGCATTTGCACTTAAAATCCATTTGTTCAATCAATATCCCATTTTTCCCACTTTTTTAAAATTTTAATTTCCCATCAATGTTCAGAATATCTCTATCGCTTATAATTTTCTCATAGTAAATTATATTTGGATAACCAAAAGCTTCCCTTATTCAAACCCTTTTAGATTTTTCATATTTCCCATCTCATAATAAAGTATAATATTCTAGTTACAAATCCTATCCTTCTAATTATAATACTTTTATTTCTAACAGTTATCTATTTTCTTAATTATATTCAAACATCTTAGTATAATATCCCAACTAATAGGTCAAAACCCCTATTTTCTTCAGTCTTTCTTCCTTTGCCAAATAACTTTTCAAGGCAGTGCATTTGAATCATCAAGTAATTCTTCCTCTGTTTTTGTATATATTGTTTGGAATGAGGAAGAGAATTTGATGGAAGTATTTTTGGAAGAATGCTCAAAGCCATTTATGTTCATTAAACAGCCTCCATCCTTCTCCTTCAGTTTTTCTTTTCATTTCTTGTTTGTCAATTTTCAGCATTTATCCTAACAACTTTTTCATCCATTCAATCAGCTCTTCTTCCTTATCCTCAAATGTGTTCTGAGATCTTGACAAGTAGATATCTTTTCCATTTCCAGTGTTATCACTGCATCTTCCAATTTTTCATTTGTCTGTATCTGTCTGTTAATTCCTTCCTTTAGGTCCTCCATCTTTGGATCCATTTTTTTCTAATTTTCCTTCTGTTTTCTGGGTTACTAGTTCCTTCTTTGTAGTCATTGTCTGGATTAGTAAATTTAGGTTAGAAAATTGTTCTTTTATCTCATTTGCATTATTTTTAGTCTCATCATGAAATAAAACAATTGTCTCTTGGATTGATTTCAACATAGAAAGAATTTCTTTCTGAGATTCATTAACATTTTCTTGTTGGTTTATCAAGCTGGGGGCTTTGGAGACAAGTGCTAAAGATGGTTTTTTCCTCATTTGAGGCTAAGTATGGAACACCCATTTTATTTTTGTATGTAGTCTTTATAGTCCAATAGGGTCCCCAACACAGGTAAGCAGCCCAAGAGGTTTTTTCCCCCCTTTCCCCAACTGCAGTCTGCAAAAGTGAAAGTTTCCAATTGTATTGCCGTGATTTGCCACTAGATGTCATTGACACCGTCTTCCAGCATTCCAAATCCAAGTCTATTTTACAGACTTTCAAATATCTTTTCTAAAAAAAAAGTCTCAAAGGTACTTTTAGTCCCCAAATTTCAAAGCTATATATATCTGTATTAATTCCAAATTGATCTTGTAGTTTACTCTATTTTCCCCCAAAGCAATTAATTTTCTGCTTTTCTTTCCTGAGGGAGCGGGGCAAAAATTTCCCTTCTCTCTCTCATGGGGGAGGATTCTTTGCTTTGGGCATTCTTTTTTCCAGGAAAGTAGTATTAAGATCATAAAAAGAGGATAAAGTCTCACCCAGTTCCATCCACATTGCTCAAAAATTGCTAGTTAGTGCTTATCTTTGGTTGTCAGCAGCTTCTGACTGGCCACACGAATGTAACCAGTCTTTCCCCCACCAGTTTGGAGGGCTTCTCAGAAGGGCTGCCACCCGTCTGCAATCGACGAGGATCCCCCTCCTTCTTCGTTGCCTCTCCAGGGCAACTTTCAACCCTTTTTAGGGTCCCCAGCGGGGCAGAATCGAACATGGAAGAGCCCATCACACCACGATGCATAACTGGAAGTCCTATATCAGATAATCTTAATGCAGGGCATCTCAAATTGTGGGTTATGGGGTAGCAGGGGATTCCCAGTGATTTAGAGGGGGCTTAAACCAATCTTGCTTACCCTAGCAAATTATTCATTCCTGCTTTGTCTGGATAGGAGATTGCTCAAATTCATTTAATATTGATGGATGTTGCCAGCTGCGGAGTTGGAAAAGTCTTGTCCTAGAGTGATTTGTGAACTAGATCTAGGTCATTGTCTTCTCCTCCCATGGATCTAGATATAGTGATTGAATTAGCTGTCCATTCTCAATCAGAAAGGAATCAATACTGATTAGCTTCAGATGAATGGGCTTCCCAGGAAATGGTACTGAATAACAACTACAGAAGGAGGCAATTCCCAGGTCCCAGTAAGGGTGCCTCTTGTTAATTGTACTTCTGTGTTATTAAAACTTTCCAATGTCAGAAGACACTATTAGCTCCTTTCAACACTTGCAGTGTACTGAATTGCTGAATGGAAAAAAAAGCAAATCAGCCAAAGCCTAATTGTGCTTCTCCACTAGGTCAAGCAGTCTACTAAGAAGTTTCCTAGCACTTACGCTGCTGAAATAACCTGGAAGTACTCAAAATCTTGCCAAGTTTTAATGGGACTTGGGCATAATAATGTTTCAAAGGAATACACTTATGTATGGATTGAACTTCCAGCCTTTTCCTTTACTAATTTTAATATCATCCAGTTTTTCTATTTGAGAAGGTTGTTTATTTCATGCTAATGAAAAGGGTAGAGGAGAGAAGGATAGAAGAGAATTAAAAGATAACATTTCATTCCTATGTTTCCTTTTTTCTTAATATCTCATTTCTTCTTCTTTTTTTATTATTTGCTTTTGGGACACTAGGTGAGATCTGTGGATTCCGAATTCATGGGGCAGGAGTGCCTTTTGAAGCAGTGATCCTTGACAAAGCCACAGGCGAGGGGTTGATCCGGGCAAAAGAGCCAGTGGATTGTGAAGCTCATAAAGAACATACTTTCACCATCCAGGCCTATGACTGTGGTGAGGGTCCTGATGGTGCCAACACCAAGAAGTCCCACAAGTAAGACATATTGGATTCAGTGCTGTCGTGATTTCCCTTTGAACCTGCTAAGTCTCTTGGAGTGTACTAGTGTGGTCTACATTCAGGAAGTAGGTAGAATTGCTTCTTGGCTTGCAGTGAGATGTTTAAGAGCCTCTTGCATTTAAATCTGTGATTTCTTCCTATTGATCACATTAGCTGACATAACATAATGTGTATATCAGTAGAAGCTAGTGTTTAATTTAAAATGCTTCTCTCAAGACAGTTCAAAGCTTATGAAGAATTGCTTATCATTTAAGCGAAGGTCTTGCCCATGTCTTCCGCTGTCATTTCAATATGGCAATGGAAGGCCTGCAAATGAAAATGGATGCTAGCTGTTAAAGAAGGGCTTAACTCCTCCTATGCTCATGATTTTCTTCTTGAAAAGTTCACTCTAAGACTATTTCTCCCTAAGTTTGACTACCTTCAAAGCATTGCATGAAAAATGTAAACCTTGCTGGAAGAGTAAGTCTCTTGATGGGAAGGGAAGGCCTAAAAGCTGTCTTCTCAAAAAAATGGCTATGGAGATTCTCAATAATCCAGATCATGGTTGTCCCACAAGTGCTTTTCCAAAGGCAACTGGACTTTCTTGGGGTTTTTTTCCTGCCTTGAAGATGTTTTGCTTCTCATCCAAGAAGCTTTTTTCAGTTCTCAGTTCTTCAGTTTCACTCCAGTTGCCTTTTGAAAAACACCTTTGGGACAACGCACACTAGTAGTACACGGGTAGGTGGAGGAACTGCTATAGCCTAGCATTTTTCTCCTTTAAGAAAGGGTCTTTGAATCTAGTTGCTTACTACTCCCCCTTCCTCCACCCAGGGCCACAGTGCACGTGCGGGTGAACGATGTCAATGAGTTTGCTCCAGTCTTTGTGGATAAGCTTTATCGTGTGGCCGTGACGGAAGGGAAACTCTACGATCGCATCCTGCGGGTAGAAGCTATTGATGGTGACTGCTCCCCTCAGTACAGCCAGATCTGCTACTATGAGATCTTGACTCCTAATGTGCCCTTCCTGATTGACAATGACGGTGAGAAACTGAATTACTTTCTGGAGGTTGAATTGATCCAGATGTTGGAAAGCAGTTTTAGGCACAGCTGTGGAACAAGCCTATGTAAAGCATAAACACTCATGAATGTCAGAGTTGCTTGGGATTTCCCCCCCCCCTCCTTAAAAGTGGAAATTAAAGTTTTAGATCTTTGTGAGTTTTTTTAAAAATGGAAAGCAAATATAATGCTGTTCTCTCTCTCTCTCTCTCTCTCTCTCTCTCTCTCTCTCCACTTCCACAGACTAAATCCACTCACTCACACATATATATGACTTAAAAGAACAGTCTTTTGTTTTGCTTTCAACATGAAATTTCTTTTCATGTATGCTCTTTTAAATGGTTCTTGCTTTTTTTCTCCTTTATCTGCCTTTTCCTTTTTCTCTTTTGCCTTCCTGTGGTGTTCTTTGGTCCGCTAATGTTGGGGTTGTACTGTTTCTACCAGGGAATATTGAGAACACAGAGAAACTGCAGTACAGTGGAGAGCGCCTGTATAAGTTCACAGTGACAGCATATGACTGTGGCAAGAAACGAGCCTCTGATGATGCTGAGGTTGAAATTCAGGTGAAGCCCACCTGTAAACCTAGCTGGCAAGGTATGAAGCTGTTTTCAGAGACATATACACGACCTGTTTACCCTTTGATTCCATCTACTGTCATTTGAATCCTTTGCCATAATTTTTCTTCCTTTACTTAGAAGTGATTATTCGCTGTGCACTGTCAGGTTTTTTTATAAACAAACATGCGGGCATGCATTATCATACATAATACAGTATATGGATTTATATAAGATTGTGTGGATAGATGCATACATACATTTCTCTCTCTCTCTCTCTCTCTCTCTCTCTCTCTCTCTCTCTCTCTCTCTCTGTGTGTGTGTGTGTGTGTGTGTGTAAATGTTTAGATAATGAACTATGTTATAAAAGCAATTGACATTTTTACCATTCTTTTTTAATACTTTTAAATCTGTTTCCTGAATCATATCCCACTATTTTTAATCAATTAAAAACTATAATTAATTCATTAACTGAGTAATCCAACCAATAAATTGACCATATTTTTCAATCTTAATTCTGTTTATGGTATAAATATTTTTGAAACAAAGTCCATTCTAGCAAACTAATCATATCGTGTTTGGGGTTACTGATGATGAAGCCATAGATATTTTAAATAGTGGGGCAGCTTGATTTCATTCTTAATTCAGTTCTTGTCCACTTGTTTAATAATATGAATTTCCCCTTTGTTTTATTCAGGAGAGAGGTATAAAAGGATTGTAAGAAAGGATATGTTTTGAGTTTTCAGGAGGGAATACATTTATTCAAATTTAAATTGCACAGAACATGCATTTAAAAATTATTTGATTTGTGGTTTTCTTTAAAAAAAACTTAATAACAAGTACTAAAAAGATTTTGGGTGTCCTTAGTAGGGCTGTTGTATCTCAGTGGCTGCCTAAAATATTTTGATATATAAGATTGAGTAGAAAACATCTGTCTACCAAAATACACAGTATCAAAATCTAGTTAACTTGTTTTGAAAGTACCACTTTGCATATTGACAGTAAAAATACCATACAGCTAATGACCCCTAGTTTAGTAATCATTCTACAATACAATTTTGCTAAACAAATGTTACTTACGACCGGTTCTTGAAGTTCAGCTCTTCCAGCATCACCCCACAGTCATGTGATCATGGTTCAGGAACTTGGCAACTGGTTTGCACTTAACCATGGTTTTGCATCCAAAATAAACTCAACAGGAAAACCTGCAGGCGATGTCATAAGTTGCTCCTGTATGTGGCTCTGGCTCTCATCACTTTTTCTCCTGAGGACCCTGGCTAATTTCTTGTACTTTGCAGCATGCACCAACCTACAGCAAGACCCCACACACAGTCTTAGCATACACCTACCCAGCTACACTCACCCAGCGCTGCAGCAGATACCAGTAAACCCTCTTGCAACAAGCAGCAGTTATCTCTCTACACACACACTTGGTTGTACTCATGTCACACTGCAGCAGTCACTTACCTGCCCTCCTTCCCGCTTGCAAGGTGCCTGAAACTTGCAATTTCCTATCGGCTTCCCCATTGACTTTGCTTGTTGGAAGCTGGCAGGAAGTCACAAGGAGCTCCTCACTTAACAATCTGCAACCCTCACTTAACAATGGCATCAGGGACTGCCTGGATTTCTTACCAGTGGACATTCTAGTCTCAACTATCAGTGTTAAGTGAGAACTACCTATAAAAATAAATTAAGGAATTAACTATTTGCTGACCTTTTGTGATACCAACAGTTTGCTCCAGCATCTTATGAAACATTTTAAGAAAGGATTAAATTAAAATTTCTGGATTTGGAATCAGCACTTGAAGTAAAAGTTCTATATGTGGGTAGTCTGGTCAAATGTATTCCATGCATTCATTTAACAAATCTTTATTATTAATTCAATCCCATCCCCATTAAAAAAAGTTTCTAAAAAGATTATGTTTACTGTACAAGGCAACAAGGTAAGTCTTGCATTCTAAAAACAGAACATTTATTTGTCTGCTGTGAATAACTGTTTTAATTAGTTATAGGTAGAAATTAACAAAATATTGTCCTACAACTTCCTGAAACCTTGTCTTTGTTGAATCTCATTCTTGTTCTTTTGAACTCCAAAATGATACTTGTGGTTTTCAGGCATATGATTTGGGGTCGTGCATCCCACTATGGAAAACTGCTGTTCCCAGTCTGAGCTATTCCCAACATATCAAATTCCGGGAGATGAAGTGTTTTGACTTTGGTGGTCAACACAGGGCTATGAATTATTTTAAGTGTTTTTTGCACAATGTTTTAATTATTGGTTTTATTGTTCACATAGAGTCACTCTGTCATATAATTTTGATAGATAATAAACAAATAAATGTTTGCATTCCAGCAGGAGACTTGTTTAACATTAATGGAAACTACCCTATATTTCATATTGATGCTTACAGTACATCTTCACAGTAGCCCTTGGTCCACCTCAGACCAGCTATATACACTGATCTCGACAAAATAAGGTCTGTTAATAGATAATGGATAGAGTGTTGCTCTATTCACCTCTTACTCACTAGGATTCACACAGCATTTAATAATACAGCATGTCAATTAAGAGTGCAACATTTAAAACACCAGCAAATGAAATTATCAGCATATGAACAGTTCAAATAGAACAGCACCAGCAAATCATATTAAAGGAAGTATTTCAGATTTTTTTTTAAAAAAGGTCAACAAAAAGAAAGTTAAATGGAGATAGAACAAAAGGTGAGGAAAAGCCATGTGTCTTGGGAAGTTGGTAAAAAAGAGAGGCTTTTATGCCTCACTATATCTCCCAGTGACATTGAAAAGAAGAAACCTGAAGCTAGAAAAATTCTATTAATTCTTCACTCTGCCCCAGGAGAAAGATATTGCCCTTATCAAGAACCAATATTTCTTTCTGACACCAATAGCAATTAACTCAGATGCCAATTCTTTCCCAAAATCTATTCTGGCAAACTATAACACAACTTTATAATGTTCCCCACAGTGTCATTCTTTAATATGACATGTGCTTTAATGTGTCAGCTCTGGGCACACATTGTGTTGGATAAACTGGCCAGACTAAAAAAAAGAACCAAGGAACTTGATGCTGGCATCAGAATGGCAAAAGGCATTCAAAGAACACCAGGATATTCTGGTGACCTCAAGGTGGCCATCTTTGAGCAAAGGAATTACAAATATTAATTTCAACCGGTTCTCTGTGTGGATGCCGCTTCTGGAAGTCCATTCTGGGCCTGGGCAACAAAAAGTTAGCTACCGGTTCTGCCAATGTGGTGTGAATTGGCTGAATCCCACCACTGGTTTTGAGTGATCCTGAGGGTTACAGTTATCCTAGCATCCCCGTGGCCATGTCATAAATGGGGAAGTGGGCAGGGAAGATTGCAAAAAGACAAAAGTGTATTTTCTCCTACCTGTGCAACCTGCCTGTGGTGCCTTCTCATATACCCTCTCCAACCTGTGGGGCGCATCATGTGTACCCCTGCACACCATTCCATACACACTCATGCACCTTTCCTGATTCACATGGCACCTTTGGTGCATTCCCACGCACCTTCCTCAAAGTGTTTGGTGCCTCACACCCACTGCTGCACACTATCCCGTGCACACTTGTGCACCTTCCCCAACACACCATCTCACATGCTCTTGACCCACTTGATGTTTCTTGTGCATTGCCAAGAAACATACCCTCCCTGACCTCTGCAGCACCTTTTGCACACCCCACACAGCCCCTCATTTCCTGCACAACCCAGCAGCAAGCACTTAGCTACCTGCCGGCCTGTGATTTCCTGCCAGCTTCCCACTGTCTTTGGTTAAGAGAAGTCAGCAGGAAGTTGCCTTGCCTAACTACCATGGGATTCAGTTAAAGACAGCAACCAGGTCTGCAGGGATTGCCATCGTCAAGCAATGCAGTCATGCTTTGCAATCACATCATTTAGCAGTGGAAATTCTTGTCCCAAATGTGGTCATAAATCAATATGTCAGAGTGAAATTAAAACAAATACTGTAAATTTTAGTATTCAAGAAACAACGATGAAAAAGAAGTAACAAATGCTGTGAGCATGTTGAAAAATGAAAAGACTGCAACTGTACAGGGTATAATTGGAGGGTGTCTCTGGGTGAAGACTATGTCCCTGCTTGATGATTAGAAGAATGCCAGAATTGTTTCCTTAACCGAATGGGAAGGTAACAAAATTAAAGCATGCCAGAAAAGATGCATGGTAGAATTCCTATCAGAGGAATGGGAAATGAACAAGATTTATGAAGTAGCAGCGTGCAGTCTATGTTCTGATGTAATTATTCATTTCTTCGCATGGCAAAATGGATAGACCTGAATTATGAAATGTTTATGGAGCTGAAAGTTGATTGCTGAACGGAATATGAGTGGTATGTGATTGGAAGTAAATTATACATGAGAATAAAAGGAATTCTTAACGAGCGATTCAGCATTGAGCCTGGAATCATGTAAGACTGGGTGATGTCCCTTTACAAGGAGTATGAATCTGAAAATAAAGTGGTACTTGATAGGGAAAAATGAAAGGAATATTCCAAATAATACATAGATGGCAAAATATTACAGGAAATATGTTTTCCTTGCTAGAATGTTTTCTAAAGATAGAGAAACAGGTGTGCAAAGTCTAAGACATGTAAATGCTGTTAAAAGGTAGAGGTTGGTAAATAATCTGTTGTGAAAAATGTTTTTTGCTGTTGTTGAAAGAAGCATAAAACGGTTATATATAAGAATATACTTCTGCCCACTTAGTTATATGGAAGTGGGAGTTGGGTGTGTCAGAATGCAATGAGAATGCCTTATGTAAGAAATGTCATGTTGCAACAGAAGCCAACAGTGGTTGGATTTGTTCCATCTATTGTGTTATCTGGGTGATTGTGCAAATCAATTGGTTCTGATGTAGGTCCCATTGATTTTTATATTGGACCAAGTTATGGGAGACTTGTCCAACAGTTAGTGGCATTGGAAGAGAATTAGGCACTCTGATAGAGTGTAAGAACTCAAAGAAGATTGCCCCTCATAGAATTTGATGAGATTAATGTTAATCTTTGGGTGGCAAAATGGACTGGAAGCAGTTAATCACAAGAACAAGTCTCCCTGAATTCTGATTGGTAAAATTTAGTGGGAAGCTAAAGTAACCCTAATCCTGTAAGCTTTTGAACCCAGAGAAGGTCAGTCCTATACTGCATAACAAATGTAGAGGAAAGAGTGGCAGAACCTGGAGGTGGAGTTAAAAGAGGAATCAGCCTAGAATCTCTACATAGCCGCAGGGGCAGGGGCTGTCAACACAAATTTAATAGGAGGCCCCTGATTAATTTTTTATCGAAATTTTTTATGGGGCTAGGGAGAGGGGTGGGAGATGGGGGTTGTTTGACTATGGGGGGTGGCCAATCAACCATGGCTCAGGCCAGACTTGGGTTTGACCGCGCGGGGGGAGAACAGGGTGTGGTTGTCTCCGAGGCTCATGAGCGGGTCGTGGGACTACCGATTCCCACGACGGGGAACGGCAGCAGGTGGATAGACAGAGGGCCGTATCGTTACCGGGAGGGCCGTCTCTGCTATTTGCAAGCGGTGAGGCGCTCCGACCCTCTGCTTCTTCCCCAAGGTTCCGGGAGCGAGGATGTGCAGCCTCCTGAGCTCCGGCTGGTGTACCTGAATGCCAGGTCCGTGGTTAACAAAGCTCCCCTCGTTAGGGATTTAGTTGAGGGTGAGCACGCGGACCTGGCTTGCATCACGGAGACTTGGTTGGGCCCAGAGGGTGGGGTCCCTTTGGTTGACCTCTGCCCACCAGGTTTCCGGGTGCTACACCGGCCACGAGCTCAAGGTAGGGGTGGGGGTGTGGCGGTGATTATCAGGGAGACCTTATGTCCGCGGGAGACCACCGTTCCTCAGATAGTCGGGTGTGAGTCTCTCTTTGTGAGATTTGGTTCTGGGGCGCAGTTGGGCTTGCTGCTGGTGTACATTTCGCCTAGTCGCGCAGCGGCAGCCCTGCCCGAGCTGCTCGATATCCTCTCGGGGTTGGTGATTGAGTTCCCCAAACTTATAGTTTTGGGGGACTTCAATCTACCATCCCTGGGAGGCTCATCTGAGCTAGCTCGGGAGTTCATGGCTTCCATGACGGCCATGGACCTGACGCAAGTAATTTCTGAACCAACTCATGAGGGAGGCCACACTCTTGACCTGATTTTCTTATCTGGACGGTGGTTGGATGATCTTGGTGGGGGCTCTCCATTTATTATGCCCCTGTCATGGACCGATCATCACCTCCTGCGGCTGGTCTTCCGTCTTGCCACCCCCCGCCGTGGGGGTACAGAGCCAATTAGATGGTACCGCCCCAGACGCTTAATGGATCCTGATAGATTCCAAGTGGCGCTGGGGTCCCCACCTGCCTCCATTGCTCACAACTCGGCGGATGCCTTAGTGGAAGCCTGGGAAAGGGCAGCCACTGAGGCACTTGACCGGGTTGTACCCTTGCGGCCCCTGACCCGGTGCAGATCCCAGCGAGCTCCATGGTTCTCCGCGGAGCTCCGGGAGATGAAGCGTCGGAAACGGGGCCTAGAGAGCTGCTGGAGGTCCAGCCGATCCGAATCCGACCGGTTGCGGTTAAGAACCTATATTAGGTCTTATCTCGCAGCGATGAGGGCGGCGAGGTGTAATTACTTCTCTACCCTCATCGCGTCCGCAGATAATCGCCCGGCCGCCCTGTTTAGGGTGACTCGCTCCCTTCTTAATCAGGAGGTGAGGGAGGATCCCTTGCAGGGTCGTGCCGAGGAATTTAGTCAACATCTGTCGGATAAAATCGCTCGGATTCGGACCGGTTTGGACTCCAGCTGGGCAGAGTCTGACGATCAGGACACGGGCGGTCTTGTCAATGTTATCTGGGAGGAGTTTGATTCTGTGACCCCTGATGAAGTGGACAGGATTATGGGGAGGCTGAGCTCCACCACATGTTTATTGGATCCGTGCCCTTCTTGGCTGGTTTATGCAGCTAGGGAGAGGACACGAGGCTGGTTCCAGGCGGTTATATCTGCTTCTTTGAGTGAGGGTAATTTCCCCACCGTCTTGAAGGAGGCGGTGGTGAGACCTCTCCTCAAGAAGCCTGCCTTGGACCCAGCTGTATTGAACAACTTTCGTCCAGTCTCCAACCTTCGCTTTCTTGCGAAGGTTGTTGAGAGTGTGGTGGCGCATCAGCTCCCTCTGGTCCTGGATGAAGCGGATTATTTGGACCCGTACCAATCGGGTTTCAGGCCCGGGTACAGCACGGAGACGGCATTGGTCGCTCTGGTGAATGATCTCTGGAGGGCTCGGGATAGGGGATATTCCTCTGTCCTGGTCCTATTAGACCTCTTGGCGGCTTTCGATACCATCGACCATGGTATCTTGCTGCGGCGTCTCAGGGGATTGGGAGTGGGAGGCACAGTTCTTCAGTGGTTCTCCTCCTATCTCCTGGGACGCTCGCAGTCGGTGTTGGCAGGGGGGCAGAGATCGGCCCCTAGGTCTCTCGTTTGTGGAGTTCCTCAGGGGTCGGTTCTCTCGCCTCTCCTGTTCAACATCTACATGAAACCGCTGGGTGAGATCATTCGTGGTTTTGGAGTTGGGTATCATCAATACGCTGATGATACCCAACTTTTCATTTCAACCCCAAACCACCCCAGTGATGCCCTCGCTGTGATGTCCCGTTGCCTGGACGCGGTTCGGGTCTGGATGGGGAGGAACAGACTTCAACTCAACCCTGACAAGACTGAGTGGCTGTACATTCCGGCATCCCGGGACATTCAAAATGTTCCATCGCTTTCTATGGGGGGTGAGTTCTTACCCCCCGTGGATAGGGCTCGCAACTTGGGAGTCCTCCTAGATTCACGACTTACTCTGGAAGATCATATAGTGGCCGTGACTAGGGGGGCTTTCGCCCAGGTTCGCCTGGTGCGCCAGTTGTGGCCCTATCTGGACCGGGATGCCCTGTGTACGGTCACTCATGCGCTCGTGACCTCTCGCCTAGACTACTGTAATGCTCTCTACATGGGGCTTCCCTTGAAGACCACTCGGAGGCTCCAACTGGTACAGAATGCGGCTGCGAGAGTTGTCTTGGGAGTTTCCCGGTACTCCCATGTTACACCTTTGCTCCGCGAGCTGCATTGGTTACCAGTGAGGTTCAAGGTCTTGGTCATGATCTTTAAGTCCTTACATGGCATGGGTCCGGGATACCTCGAGGACCACCTGCTGCCGGCGTCAACTCCCCTCTGCCCTGTGCGTGCCCACAGAGAGGGTCTCCTCAGGGTGCCTCCGGTCAGGGAATGTCGACTGGTGGCCCCCAGGGGGAGGGCCTTCTCTGTGGGTGCTCCGGCATTATGGAACCAACTGCCGGTTGAGCTCTGGATGGCATCGGACCTTCGATCCTTCCGCCGCGGGCTGAAGACCCACTTATTTGAATTAGCTGGTCTGGCCTGATGGGGGAATATGGGTTTTTTAATTGGTTTTTTATTATTCTATTATTGTTGTATTTTAATTGGGCACTGGTTTAATTTCCTTTTAATTTTTGTACTGCTATTTATATATGCCCTGTGAACCGCCCTGAGTCCCTCGGGAGAAGGGCGGTATAGAAATCAAATAAAATAAAATAAATAAAATAAAATCAGCTAAGTCCACTTCCCCTTAAATTCCATTGACTCTTATCTAACTCCTAGCAGCTTTATTTATTTATTTATTTATTAATGGGACTTATATCCCACCCTATCTCCCGAAGGACTCAGGGCGGCTAACAACAACAAAATTAAAGATCTCTGTACAATAAATTAAAATTAAAAATTAAAATAAATTAAGATTAGAGTTAAAAATAGTTGAAAATATTCCCATTCATAGGCATGAGGAGCAATAAATCAGTTTAATTGGACCTTCACATGTGGACTTGATCTTTCTTGACATCAAACTTTGCAGCACTGGTATACCCTAATGTCCTTATAACTCTCAGTCAAAAGACTGAGTCTTCAATATTACTGTATGTCTTTATTACCAGCAGAAACATCCTTTTTTAAAATACATAAATGAATTCTGTAATTTCTAAATAGAACTGAAAAGGCTGCTACCACAGTTTCCTAGAGGGAAGGGTGGGTAAAATATAATCTATATGTAATTAGAATAGTGATGAATTGATTTTTTTTTTTTAAAAAAAGGAAGCTCAGAGGTTTGTCTAGGCTGGAGTAGCTAGCAGGGGAAAATCTCTAGCACTATGTTCTAATATAATTTAATCTGCAACAGGTTGGAATAAGAGAATTGAGTACATCCCTGGAACAGGCAGCCTTGCCCTTTTCCCCAGCATCCATCTGGAGACATGTGATGAGCCTCTGTGGAACATCCAAGCTACTGTAGAGTTACAGACAAATCATGTGGCCAAAGGTTGTGATCGGGATAATTACTCCGAGAAGTCACTGCGTAAACTCTGTGGTAATGTATTCATTTCCTATCCAGTTATGTTTGGAGGAGAAATATGGGGGGAGGGGAGGGAGGGGAGAGAGAGAATGGATAGAAATATATTCTAAAAGAATCCTTACCTAAATCAGGTCAACCTTCTCAGTAATAGGCAATGAATCAAGGTCTCCAGAGTATTTCATCCAGAAAAATCAGATGATGTAGATTCTAAAATATGGATGGTCAGAAGGACATTGGGGCATTGTTAAAAGTGATGAGTACAGGTAGTCCTCATGTTACGAGTGTAATGGAGCCTGCCCATTCCACTCGTAATTCGAAAACTCGTAGAGCGAATCTCGTTCAAGGTACAAGATTACTCCCTTGCTCGTTAAAACACATGTGGCTTGTTAAGCGAATATGAGGTATCTCAGGGTGGAGAAGGCCATAGAGGGCCCAGTGCTGGAACTGGCCCCCAAGACCTCCCTGACCCACTAAGATACTGCATGCTTCCCCCTCCCTTCCTGCTGTGCCAGACTCACCTGGGAAAGATCGCTCTCTGCCGCAGTTCCTGCTGCTGCCAGATTTGAGGCTGGGGCAAGCTTCCACGACCCCCCACCCCCCCAGCCTGATCCAGGCTCTGGATGCCTTATCTGGGCCACCGCCATCTGCATTTGAGCCTGGCAAATGCTTCCACGCACCCCACACGGTCCGATCTGGGCTCCTGAGGCCTTTTGCAGGCCCGATTGGGCCATGGGGGGGATGCGGAAGCATTTGCTGGCCTCAAATCTGGGTGGCAGTGGCCTGAAAAATGGCTCCAGAGCCCAGACTGGGCCACGGGGGGTGATCGCAGAAACAGTCATCAGCCTCAAATCCAGGCCGCAGCAGCCTGGAAAAGGCCTCCAGGGTCACAATCCAGCCTCCGGAGGCACGTGGAAGCATCCCCCAGCTTTGGTTCCATTGTTTGTTGCAGAGAACAGAGGCCTAAAGTACCATGAGATCATGTGAGATCAGTAGCATGAGATCTCGCCCCACTGATCTCACATGATCTTGCGTTACTTTAGGCCTCCATTCTCTGCAAACGCACCAAAGGCCTGGAGCAGCCAAGAAAGCGAAGGATCTCGATCTTCGCCCGGGGATTATTGAAGGCCTGGTGCCTAGGGAGACCTGGGGCAGGAATGGGGAGGGAAGGAATAACAGGGTGAATGTTGCAGACCCACTGCGGTCACTTGTAAGGGCAAACGACTGCTGTGGTGCTGCAATATTTGTAGCTTTGGGACTTGCTCGTAAGCACTAGGGGGTGCTCATCACATAACTTTGAATGAGTGTTAAGTGAACACTCATAACTCAGGGATTACCTGTATAAGATTTGAAGATCACAACGTATTGGGAAGTTTCCCTGTGCAAATCCAACCCAAAGCAACAGGATATTTCTTTGTGCTGGGGATTATTTTCTGCCACTGCTGTAATTTCATAGGGGTTGCTTAAGAAGAGGGGTCTCCAAATTTGGTAGCTTTAAGGCTTGTGGACCTCAACTCCTAGAATTCCTTTGCTAGCTATGCTAGCTCAAGAAATCTGGGAGCTGAGGTCCACAAGTCTTAAAGATGTCAAGTTTGGAGATCGTTGCTTAAGAATGAAAGTTGCCTCATGTTAATTTGTAGAAGGAGGTAGAAAACCTCTTAAGCCATCTTAAGCCTCAAAATCTTCCGGTCAGCTTTATCCCAAAAGAAGGCACCATCAGGTGGACCTTCTCCATTCTGAGTCTCCTCTCTCTCTCATCCCTCCAGGTGCTGCCCGAGGTGAGGTAGACCTTCTGCCAGTGCCAGGTCCCATGGCCAACTGGACAGCACGCCTTTCAGTCCACTACAGCCAGGACAGCAGCCTCATCTATTGGTTCAATGGCAGCCAGGCAACCCAGGTGCCCATGGGCAGTGGAACCGGAGCTCTTGAAGGACTGAGTGACCATTTCACCTTGTCCCTGTGGATGAAACATGGGGTGATGCCAAACAAGGGCAAGAAGGAGGAGGAAACGGTCATCTGCAGCACCATGAGAAGTGGTAAGACCCTTTTATTGACCTAGACCAGCATCAGAAGAGATTACATGGTAGGTCAGCGGATTCAGGGACTATTAACTTATTGGAAAATTGGGTATTCCCATTGAAGTGAGGACTTTAAGGCTGGCAGTGCCTTATGTTTCCACAGTAAACTAACTTGGCTATTTACCCAGTTAAGATGTTGGGAGAACTGGGCCATAGAAAGTAGCCAGCCTTTCAAGCACATTGATAGATTGAGCATAGGCAGATATAGTGAAAAAAACGAATCCTGGCCATACTATGAAACTTTATTTACACGTGCATTGCTGTGGTTTAGATATAATAGTAGAACTATACAAATTCATTCTAAGGGTGTTTTATATCATTTGCATCAAGTTACTTGTTCTGCATAAAAGCATCAATTAGCTCACTGATAGAAATTATGTCAGTGATAAGACATTCATATTTAACAGACAGCCAGATTTAACAGACACACTTCCCTGTCGCATATGGTCTATTAAACTGAATGTTACTGTAGCTCTCATTGCAGGTGGTCCTCAACTTACAACCATTTGTTTAATGACCATTTGAAGTTACAATGGCACTGAGAAAAGTGACTTATGACCATGTTTCACACTTATGACCATTGCAGGTTCCCCGCGGTCACGTGATCAAACATCAGACACTTGGCAACTGGAATGTATTTATGAGGGCCGCAGGGTCCCGGGGTCATGTGATCAGCTTTTGCGACCTTTTGGCAAGCAAATGTCAATGGGGAAGCCAGATTCACTTAACAACCGTGTTACTAATTTAACAACACCAGCGGTTCACTTAACTGTAGCATGAAAGGTTATAAAATGAGGCTTAACTCACAACTGTTTTGCTTAGCAATGGAAATTTCGGGCTCAGTTGTGGCCGTATGTTCAGGACTACCCATATGAGTGCAAGTTGTCTAAAGCTTTTTATTGAAGTGGCAATTTCACTGGAGGGGGGGCGGCAACTACTAAAAAACTCACCTTTTCCCAAAGTGCTGATCTCCCATGAAAACTCAACTCTGCTATTGAATAACACCATTTGTGGTTGTTGGCATGGATTCCCACAGCTTTGGCACACATGATGATGTTGGCAGTGTGCTGCACAATGCTTTCCCTTTGCTGTTGTGGCATCCAGTAGGAACCCAGGAGTTTTTGTGGGTTGTTCCCCAGCTCTTCCAAGTGGCTGGTTCTTTCCCTGCCACAGAGAGGTTGCAGCTAAGTGAAGCTTTGGAGTGATCTCAATTGATATAAGTGAATGCTTTTTAATACCTGATTGCTATGAGGAAGGAACATGGAGGGATAGTGCATTAATTCTCAGTGCTGTAATGTGATGCGTGTTAAAATAGTTTCCACTAACAATGAACGCTAATTGCACTTTGTGCAAATGAAGCATGTGTGCTAGTATGTGGGTAAAAAACCATTTGCAGGTCCACAGGGCAGCGCCTTGGCTACTTTTGAGACTAGGGCCCTTATCTCTGTCTGGTATGCTAAAATCAGATCAAAATGGGTTTCTGCACCTCAGGTTTCTTGGTTATCACGCCTAACACGTTTGCAACATGTAGATATGGAACCATGACTCAATAAAAGCGAGGAGGATCAGGAAATTACATTCAGTCTTCAGGAGGCATTTTGCTAGGCTTTTGGTGCAAGTGCACGTAGGAGTCCTTCACTTACGGCCAGAATTAAGGCTGGGAGTTCCATTGCTAAGTGATGCAGTTGTTAAGTGAGAAATGCCTGATTTCACAACCTTTTTGCTGTAGCCATTCAGCGAATCACTGCAGCCATTAAGTGAATTTCACAGTCATTAAATGAGTACAGCTTCTTCCACTGGCTCTGCTTGATGGAAATCTCTGGGAAATGGCTACCGCGTAACCTTGGGACCCGGCAGTCTTTGTAAATACTTGCCGATTGCCAAGTGCCCCAATTTTGATCATCTGACTGTAGGGATGCAGCACTGGTTGGAACTACGAGGACTGGTTGTAAGCCAATTTATTGAAATCCACTGCAACTTCAAATAGTCATTAAATAAACGGTCATAAACCGAGGACTACCTGTCATTGTGAAATGTGTACGGTGAAATAAGATAAAATAAGAGCCTCTTGTTAACGTCTTTGTTAACAATGGACATTTATTCTTCCTTGAAAACCAAGCACAGGCTTTGTTATAGCCTGGTTGCTTGCTTGCTTGCTTTTTTTACATGTTGCCATGC
The DNA here is from genome assembly GCF_964194415.1 of Vipera berus. NCBI lineage: Eukaryota > Metazoa > Chordata > Lepidosauria > Squamata > Viperidae > Vipera > Vipera berus. The sequence goes on from NC_138203.1 coordinate 105,483,529, forward strand.
CCACAAATGAGTGACATCAGTGAAAATGGTGTTCGAAGCAGAGTGGAAGTTGAAATCCTCTATCTCAATTTCATTCTCCACCTAACTGAAAGCAAGGGAATGTTCCCTAGTATTGTGAAAATGAATGAGCCGCTTGCAAGAAGATGAGAGTTCAACATTACCCGGGTCAAAATGAAATGCAAACAATACTTTTCTGCTCGTATACTCTTTCAGCTTTCCCTTATCCTGTTACATGCTGCTGAAGATTATTCTTTACTGTACTTTGTAGTTAAATATCTTTTTCTGCTTCTGGAACAGGCAGGCCGAACCACTGGAATTATATATTGTCATTACTGAGCCAATTCTAGCATTCAGGTCTTTCTGCATGAAAGCATGCAAATACTGTATAGTCAAACTATACTTATGTTGACCACTAGGAGGCAATATGCAGCTGCTTTCATCCTGTTTGGGCCCTGCACTCAGAGAAATGAAGATGAATCTCATCCCCTCGTGCATGAGGTGACTTCCACTACCCTTCATAGTTTTATATGAGATTTTACAACAAGCAGTCCCAAACAGTATTAAACTGGTCACGTACTGGCTCCTGATGATGAATATAAATAGGAAAACCACAGATATACATTATACAAAAGTAGAGAAAATCCCCTTTCCTCATGTGGGCATGATATGTATAACATCTACATCTTTCTGATTTGAGAGTTTAAGAAAAAAGAAGGTGGACTGTACATACCATCCTAAAGATAATCTCTCCCTGTATAGTAAGCCTTTCTGCAATACCACTGAGCACCAAGGTTTTAGCATCACTCCTAAAACTAAAGCCCTATATAGCTAAAGTTTAATGGCCCATGAGTTCCAAAGGGTTTGAGCCCCCTAGAACAGGGACCCCCAACTTTTCCAGCTTTGCAGGGGGGGAGGATGGTTCCATGCAAGCGGCTGGCAAGCACACGTGTGCACGCAGCTCCATTTGTGTGGGCAGCGTGCAGGCTTGCCTGCTGTTTACACACATGGAGCACACACATATGCTCACATGCTGCTCACAAAAGTGAGGATGCACGTGCATGTGTGTGCGCTCGCCAACCATTTCTGTGACCCGGTTGCCTCACAGCCCACTAGTGGGCTGCAGCTATAGAAGGATCTGGAGCTACTGTATATCTGGTGAGTCCCAAATAGGACAAAAATGTTCATGCACTGCCTCCTGGTGGTCAAGACAAGTAAAACCACACATGAAATGCACAGTTGTTGATGTTGATGTTACCCATTCAATCCTGTCCAACTCTTGGTGATTCTGTGGGCCAGGGTCTCTTCCCGTCTTCCAGTCTTGCACTACTACACTTTGAGTTTCTCTGTGCTCTGGCTGATGTCAGCTTTGATGGTGTCCAGCCATCTTGTTCTTTGGCAGCCTACTTTCCTTTTACTTCTAACTCTTCCATACATAATTGTTTTCTCCAGTGAGAGATATACTGTAACAATAAAAAAAAATATCACTGCTCCCATTCAGAGTGGAAATTATGTAAAGCCTTGTGTGTAAGGACGTGACATATAGAGCGTCTGTTCTGAGAGCTTAAGGAAAAAGAAGGTCTACCGCCTCTACCATTCTAAAAATGAGCAGTCTATGTTATTTTGGGCTCAAGTAGCAGACATCACAGCTTGTTCCTAGTAAATAAGGAGAACTAAAATCAATGTCACTGCAAATAATCTCAATAAATTGGGACAAGGAGATCACCATTTTGCTGATTCACTCGGGGTCCTTTCTTTCTACCTGCAGAAGATGGGTACTCCCATTACTCCTTAACTGTGCATGGCTGCCGTATAGCTTTCCTGTATTGGCCATTGCTGGAGAGTGCAAGACCCGTCAAGTTCCTCTGGAAACTGGAGCAGGTGAGAAGGCGTCTGCTTGTGCCTTGCTGTGTTCCCTTGCTGTCTCCATGGCCGCCCTTCTCTTGCTTGCTTGTACCAGGCTCACAGGGGTGTGTGTCCTTTTTTCTGGCCGCAGGTCTGCGATGACGAGTGGCACCATTACGCTCTGAACCTGGAGTCCCCCACCGTTACGCTTTATGTAGACGGTGTCTCCTATGACCCCGCTCTGATCCATGACAATGGTCTCATCCACCCACCACGGCGTGAATCTTCCCTCATGGTTGGAGCATGTTGGGCTGGTAAGTAGGGTCCATAAAGGCAGAAATAAAAAGCAGCCAGAAGGAAAGAAAGGTGTAAAGATTTAAAAAAAAACACCCACTTCCAGGAAAGAAGCAAGTAAACAGAACCTTTTTCAAAAAGAAAAAAGAAAGGAAAGGAAGGAAACCATTACCAAAGTGAAGTATATTTGTCCAGTTAAGAGCATAAATTACACTGTGAATAGTTTCACTAGGGATCAGCACATCCATTAGTTTTACACGAAGATGTGTCTCTTGGGTGTTTTACTACAAAAACAATATAAATATTCCCAGAGATGGAGTGGATAAAGGGGTGGTGCTGGTTAGGTTTGCAAGTAGGTTTTTTTTAAAAATCAAGGAAGGCTTAATTGTAGCAGATAATGCAATGAAATGGTTTCAATAGTCATACAAGTATTATTGAAGCCCAATTCCATAGAATACTGTAATTGACTGACCACAGTTTAGGTTAATTCCAGAAAGAAAGTTTGTTTTAGTCAATTTAGTGACATATCTAGGACCAAATTGTCTGTCAAGGAATGGAAACAATCGGTGCTGTGTTTTCTTAGCAGAAAAACGTTTCACCTTTCCAGAAACCTGGCTTGGAAGTAGAAAGTTCTGGAAAGATTTTGTGGCCTCTCCCCACTAACCCCTCCCATATTCACACCATGTAGTGCCTCTGGATAATTTTAGTGGTTTAAAAAGCAGCAAGCTCATTTCTCAGATCTCCAGGGTTTACAGCTAGCTTTAGTGATATCTTAAGCCCTCCTCGGTCACAGACAATCCTCACAGGATGACTCTCATTCAGTGTTTTGATTTTGTTTTTCCTTGTGCAGAGGAGAGAAACAAGGAAAAAATAAAAGGGAATGAGAACTCCACTGATTTGGGACAAGGTACACGACATTCCTTGTGCCACCAAGCATGGCTCTCATCATTGTTCGTGCATGAGACTTCCCTTTCCCACAATCTTTTCCTTCCCTTCACATCCGGGAAGGAAGTCTTGGCACCACGATAATCTAGCAGTGTAGCAGCTTCTGGACAGGAGGGTGGTTTTGCAGCTTGTGAGAGGGATTGAAGCTGACACAGAGCACGGTTAAAATTTTCACCGAATCTGAGCTATGGCAGGTGTTAGGAGGCGGGATAGCTTTGGGGAACCGATTCTTCTCTGAAAGCACCCAGAGAAGACAGGCTCTGCGCACTATGCCACCCTCCAACTTCTATGGGGCAGTTGCTCTGCTTCTCATCTGGCTGCATATCCAAGACTCTTTCCCTCCCCACCTTGCTGTCGCTCTTCCCATGCTTCCTCCTTTTCTCTTCTCTTTTCTCCTGTCTCTTCACCTGCCTCTCACACCACCCCTCCTCCTGTATCCTCCTTTAGGAGACTCTCTGCCGATTCATCACTTCTTCCATGGTTATCTGGCTGGCTTCACTATTCGCCCTGGCAGCCTTGAGAGCCGGGAGGTGATAGAGTGTCTCTATGCCTGTCGTGAAGGGCTGGACTACAGCGACTTTGACAGCCTTGGCAAAGGGATGAAGGTATACCTTCCCCTGCCTTCTGGTGGCATGACCTTCCTTCCTGCCCTGTTAGCACCTTGGCTTGGCTTCCCGGATCGTGCCTGCTCCTGCCCACCGGAGAGTCTCCTCGTGTCTCTTGACGGCAGTCCTTCACGCTTCCAGCAAAGGCTGCCTCACAGCCTCCTTCCTCTTCTCCCCACAGGTGCATGTCAACCCCTCTCAGTCCCTTCTCATTTTGGAGGGGGACGATGTCGAAACGTTCAACCGGGCAATTCAGCATGTGGCCTATATGAACTCCCTGCGCTTTGCTACTCCTGGAGTCCGGCCTCTCAAACTGACCACTGCTGTCAAGTAAGTAGGATCGTCACTGAAGCTGCGCAACAGCCTCCTGGCAGCTGTAACTCTTGTTTACATTTCAGAGCCGGTGCTGTTCTGTCACCCCGATTGTCAGTTCACTTCTTTGCTTGCAGTGTGCATGTGCTTTAAAGAGGCAACCGGGACTTTTTAGGCTGAGGAAAGCGGTGGTGGTGGGGGGATGTATGGGGAAAGGATGGAGGCAAAAGGAAAACAAATCTTTGGGTAATGATTTCTTTATGGGAGGTGAAAAAAATGTGAGAAATCATGTGAGGTTCACAGACTTTCACCACTGACTGTTTGTTCTTAGAACAACATCTGTGAAAAATGTGAGTTCTGTATTTCCCCCTATCTTAGGGACATGTTACTGATGTGCCAGGATAATGAGATACTGGAAATCGGTTTGTTTTCAGTCCAAAGCCTCCAGAGGACTGAGCGGGGGAATCAGAGGATGGAACTTAGCTCCCTCTCTCTCTGTCTTATTTTCTTGAGGGTTGGTAAGATTTGAATTGGGAAAACAAGGGAGTAAAAAGATGGAGGTCTTTCCCTGGCCTAAATCCTAACCCTAAAACTGTTGTTTAGCCACTTGGAGCTAAAAGATGACAGTCAAAGCTCTAAATTTAGCTGTTGGGTTTATGGTACAAATGGGAATGAAACCAAAACTCTTTATGTGTGTGTTTCCTTATTTGTGTCTTACTTGCTGCATTGTATTTGCTCCTGATTATTTTATTTATATTTATATTTTTATCCTGTCTTTTTTTTTTTGCTCTGTTCCCTTTGCTCAAGGGCTTATATGCCTAGTAACAGGTTGAACTCAGAGTGAGTGACTGGCCCAAAGTCACCCAGATGGCTTTCATGCCTAAGGAAGAATCCTGATTTCAAACTGGCTCTCTTGATTAGGAATGCTAAAAGAATTTCAGGTGAAAGTGCAGAATCTATACTGAACAAGCAGAGGAGAAGATAGACCAATAAAATCTTCTCCTTCTCCTCTGACTGATAGCTCTAGTTCTTATACAAACAATCTAAACAAAAAAAAAGCAGGACTATTTTTCGACTGGAGAAGAATATGCAGCACTTAATGGTGATTGCCACGGGACTGAGCAGAACATTCTAGCCTCAGTCGTTGGCCAAGGAGCCAAGATTCTGTGGCTAAACTGTCGGGCAAAAAGCTCCAGCTCAGAACGATTAGCTCAGGCCAAAGTAGACATAAATGCCTATTTATGTATAATCACTTCATTTTGCATTCCAGAAACCCTGATCTGCTTAGATTGTAAGCCATCTGTATACAAAAATTGTTTAAAAAGCAGGATGAAAGCCAATATATAGTTAAATAAGCCAAAGGCTTCAGCAGGCTAAACTGTGTGATCTACCTATTTGTGGTAGCTTTCCCTTCGTTTTTAAACTTCTCTCTCTCTCTCTCTCTCTCTGTTTTTATCTTTTAACCTGAATTTGTTTTTTATTTGATTTTTGTCAATGTTAAGTGCTATCAACTGCCAAGGCTGGGATACACTGTAGACCAGGAGTGTCAAACTCAATTTCATTGAGGGCCGCATCAGCATTGCGGTTGCCCTCAGGGGGCCGGGTGGGTGTGGCCTGGGTGGGCGTGGCCTACTGGGTGGGCGTGGCTAGAGTGCGTATGGCCTACTGGGTGGGCGTGGCCATCTCTACATCGTTCGCATCAAGGGTGCCTATGGGGGCCTGGGCAGGAGTGGGACAGATCTGAGGGTCTCTGGCAGAAGGAGGGTCTCTGGGCCAGGGCCAAGGCAGTGGGGGCCGTTCCCTCACTGTTTCCAGGATGGCTTCGTGGGCCACATGAAACCACTTCGCGGGCCGGATCCGGCCCCCGGGCCTTGTGTTTGACATGTCTGCTGTAGACTTTCTTTTAAAATAAACAGCCAGACACCCAGTTTAGATCAGAGTCACCTTGGCAGAGATAATGAGGCAAGGAAGGGCTTAGGGATTTTTTGTTTTTCTCATCCTCTTAGGTGCTTTAGTGAAGAATCGTGTGTCTCCATACCAGACGTGGAAGGCTACGTGGTTGTGCTTCAGCCAGATGCTCCACAGATCTCACTGCGTGGCAGTTCCCACTTTGCCCGGCCTGCTTCTGAGTTTGAAGATGAGGACGGAGTCCTCCTTTTTCCCGACCTCCAGATCTCCTGCTCCATTTCACACCAGGTGGAGGCCAAGAAAGATGAGAGCTGGCATGGCACAGGTCAGCTGAGTCTTCTGACACAGATGCTGTGGGACATGGCAGGGCAAGGAAGAACCAGGCATTAGTAAGCAAAAGTGGTTTTGCTGAAAGACCCCAAACTCTTTTTGGAGGGTCATAGGATTGTAGCAGTGGTAGCAAGGAGCACTAATGCTGTGGAATGAGTTGGAAGAAGCCCTTTGGCTGCGGATGATGTTTTACTTAAAGCAAACCTACCAGAAACTTAGCCTAGCTATTTGAGAGCTAATTTATTTTTAAAAAGGGTTTAACACTGCACAGTTGAAAGTTGGGTCTCCAAATGTTGAAGGTGTGCTCATGGAACCACAAGAAATAGCTGGGGGATGATGAAGTTTTGGGATTGCTCTGGATTAATTTAGTGTAACTAAAACATAACTAACCAAACAGTGGTTTAGTGAAACATATAAACTAAGCCTAGCCTTTCCTTTCCACTCAGAGGAGAAAGAAGGTTGGAAACAGAAAATAGCAGAAGGCTATAAAGCACAATGAACTTATTGTTAAGCTTGCCAATAGCAGAAGGAAAGTGAGGATGGAGCCACAAAGGCAAGATTATGCAAGATATGAAATTAATATGTGCTTAAATTAAGAAAAAGAGAGGCAAGATAGGGGCAGTAGCAAAGGGAACACAGCAACAATAGGAAATCTTTTGAGTGATCCCATCATGTTACAAAGAAGCACATTTTACTGTAAATGTTTTAAATTGATATATTGATACATTAGTAGTTAGCCAGACTTCCCAAAGCATGTAAGAATGCTTACTGTTTATATAGTGCATTTTACAATTGTTATGACAGTGATCCTTACAATATGACGATGATCATACAGTATAAAGAGAAAGTTAAAATTTGAAACAATGGCTTGCATGAAATCAGCTGTTGTTTGCCTGCAGTGCTTTAGTTAATTCTATTATCTTGGTAAATTCAGAGGTGGCACATTTTGCTTGTTCTGCTTCAGAGGTGGCACATTTTGCTTGTTCTGCTTGTAAAAGTGCAGGAAAGCAGGTAATTATTGTCTTGCAACTAAAAATTGATTGTGTTGTCATTAAAGCCATTATTTTGATACTTAAAATATTTTATCTTGCCCAAAATATGATTAGCCTGGACTTCCAGTGCCTCAGCTTTTTATAAAGGTAATGGGTTTTTTTAAACCTTCATATGACAATTACATATTTTTATTATCTTTCCTCATAATTTTTCTTCCTGGCAGTGGCAGATACACGAATGTCAGACGAGATTGTTCACAACCTTGATGGTTGTGAGATCTCCCTGATTGGAGAAGAACTGGATCCTGAACGAGAATATCTGCTCTTGGACGGAGCCTCCCTCCAGCAGCGAGGTCTGGAGCTCATGAATACTTCAGCCTATCTCACTGTCACAGGTATGCATCACCTGAATAGTTTTTTTTCCTTCTGGCATTATTCGTCTCCTTTGTGTCAACATCCCTAAAGACACTAAAACTCTTGTTCTGCCAACTAGCAACTGTTGCATATACACCGTCAAACTAGCAGCAATAATAGCATTGTTTTAAAGCCGTCTCTGTTCCAATCCTCTAGACCAGTGTTTCTCAGTTTTGACATCTTTAAGATGTTTGGACTTCAGCTTCCAGAATTCCCCAGCCAGCATGCTACCCAAGGACATGCAGGCTAGGAATTCTGGGAATTGAAATCCACACATCTTAAAGTTGTCAAGGTTCTAGACCAGGGGTAGGCAACCTCGGCTCTTTTATGACTCATGGACTTCAACTCCAAGAATTCCTGAGCCAGCTTGGCTGGCTCAGGAATTCTGGGAGTTGAAGTCCATGAGTCATAAAAGAGCCGAGGTTGCCTACCCCTGTTCTAGACAAAGCGATATTGTATAATATATTGTATCATGTCACATATCATATCTCATTACACTTTATATGGTACACATTATAAATGTTAATGCAAATAAATTGTATTGATGGGGTATGTGTGGAAAGTATCGCTCTCTCTAGTCTTATTTTCTCCTTAGCTTAACTCCAGTACAATAATGGTTTGGAAACAAACCATTAAGAGAAATTCCATTTTAGGGTGGTAGGCAATGGGAAAGAGGTAACCAAATCGGTTATATTCCAAACGCCACCACAACTACTCTTTATTTTTTGTATTGATAGTTATCTGTTAGTGCTCTGCTCCAACATTAGTATGGCAATGGTAGAGAAAGGACCTTTTGCACCGTTATGTATAATTCACATGACTGAGAATGTCAGCTAGGTGGTACAGTCTTGCCTTGACAGTCAGAGTGCTTGAATGTTAAGAGGCTTCACTGTTCTCAAAGCTCTACTAACAAAAGGACTATCAGGATAAAAGTAAGAAGGAAGTTTTCGTTTCTTATTCTTCTCTTTGAGACATTCAGATTTCTTCCTAAGTGCCTTATGCTTTGCAAACTGTGCTACCGGTAGACATTCTGTGGAGGAATTGGTGGAAAGTTTATTATTAATGCACTCCTGGTGCTGATTGTGTTCTACTAGAAATAATTAAAAAGAGCCCTAGCTGTTGGGCACCCTTATGAGCATCTTTCTTCACATTTATAAACCAGACTGGTTATATGCCAAGAGACTGGGGAATGGCAATTATTGTAACTATCTATAAAAAGGAGAATAAAAAGGACCCATGTATCTAAAGTCCCATAAGTCTGTTGAGTATTGTTAGCTAGTTAAATGCTAAGCACCTAAAATACAAACCTCAAGACCGGATAATCTCAGAAGGCATAATTAAAGACAGGCTGGATTCAGGGAAGGGAGATCAACAATTGATCATATCTTGATGCTTTGTCACTTTGTACAAAAATATACATCTGAAAAGAAATATCTTTTTATGGCCTTCCTCAACTTTGAACAAGCCTTCAATCCAATATAGGGAAATGCCCTCTGGGAAAAATTAAAATGTACCATTAGACGCTTCCTCTACCTCATACAAAAATTATGTCTCAACTTGTCCTTAAAAGTTAGGTGTATCCCCCAAGGGACTTTATCTGGATCAATAAGTTACAAAAAGGAGTCATCGGGGATTTATTTTGGGCCCTTCCCTTTTCAATCTCTACATTAATTCCTTGACTGATTTTTCACATAACCCAGACTTTCATCTTCCCAACTTAGCACAACAGAAAATCCCAATACTTCTTTATGCCAAGGCTGCTGCTGTTATTTTAGTCCAACCCCAATTGGACTGAAGAGAGCTATTGCAGCTACATTAAAGTACTACAGACAAACTCATCTGGTCTTCAATTTCGATAAATCAAAAACCCTGGTTATTATTAATGCAGTCTCTCTTTCTCTGTCTTTATGTTTCTCCAGGAGGCCAATTACAGTTGCTTTGCTTATTGGCTTGTCCATAAGACTGATTTCTGGCTTTTTCTCTCTACCTCACGTCTCTTCCAGCTTCATTTCAGTTTCCTGATTAAAAGTTTTTCCAGTTGCTTCCTTAAGACTAAATTGCCTCCCCCCACCCCCATACAGCACCTAAAAGTCACAATTAACTCAAAACAGTAATAAAATTGGTCTTGGGGAGAAATGGAGCATTGAGGGGGAAAAGCATTAGAAGAACAAGTTTGGGTGGCCTCGTGTTCAGCTTGTGAAAAAATTAAATGATGGGATAAAAAAACAGTTGTAGATTGGCTGCATAGATCATTTCCTGCTGCAGGATTCTAGATGCTAGTGAGGTAAAGAGTCTAGATTTTTCTGTCGTGGGAAATATGAAGAGAGGAGGGAATGAAACAACAGTGGCAAGTTAAAGGTTAAGTAGCTGTTTTCCTGTATTTTTCCATTATGTCTTTCATACTATTTCACTCCACGCATTTTCTTTATTTGTAAGTTAAGTTTAGTTAGCCTTCTAATCCCCTTCCCTTCCCTTCCCATCATATCCCATCCCATCCCATCCCATCCCATCCCATCCCATCCCATCCCATCCCAGGCAGTTTATAAATTTAATATACCGTAAAATATAATAACATCTCATGAAACACAGAGCAGAAAAACAGTCAAGTCTGAACGTGGTCCACCTGCCATCCTTTTTCACACCTGAGTCTTGCTGTTCTTTTCTCACATGTAGGGGTGGAGAGCATAGCTGTGTATGAAGAAATCCTTCACCAGATCTCCTATTGTATCCGCCACGGTGCAGCCCTTTATGAAAGAAAGTTTCGTCTTTCTTGCACTGAGATGAATGGGCGTTACTCCAGCAATGAGTTCACTGTTGAGGTAAGTTTCACAAGGGAGTACAGGATGGTCAAAAGTCTCTTGTGAATAACTGAAGTAGGATAATAATAATCAGTGGGATAATAAAGTAATTTGAACTTAATTTCTCTCTACAGGTGAATGTCCTCCATAATATGAATCGAGGGGCTCATCCCAACCACATTATGAGTGGCCAGCAATTCACACATCGAGGCCACCATCTGCCTCCAGAGCTTTCTGGACACAGTCTGGCTAATGTCCACCGTAATTCCAGTATGTACCAGTTGATATACTAAATACAGACTATGAAATGGTAACAAGAGAAAACAGGTTAGCAGATAAAATTTTAGTCCCAAACAGATGAGTCCCAGCAGACCTCAAATGGATTCCTCCATATAATTTTATTCAGACCAATTATAGTAAAGGAGATGGAATACATTAGGAGGCTTGTAAGCTGAGAAAGAATCCCTCAAGAGAGTCTTACATGCATCAAGAAATAAATTAAGCCCAGTGTAGAGGTAAAATAAAACCATTTGCCCAGATTTCACGAAGAGCCAATAACTGCATTCAGAATATATTTGAGCAAAACTGCATTGCTGTGATTACTCTTTGGGTGCTGGAGAGAAGAAACCTTTTGCCGTAAAGCATTTTCATGTTTTAACGGCATGATAGTCACTTAAATGATTATCGAAATTATCTATGGCTTTATCTTTTTTGCAGTTCTTATTTAACAGTCTAATAACCCTTCATAACATTGAGGTTGAACTGTCTTGAGAGGTATCGAACCCAACGTCCAGGAGGAAGAATCATGTTTATTGCATTGATAGTTGGGTTCCTTAGAAGAAAGAGGGACCCTCAAACAACAAAGTGAAGATTTTTATAGAAGGGGAAGGAAAATCCAATTTGCTGTGCAATTTAAGTGAAGCTAGGCGGGTCCTTGTCTCTGTACCTGGGGTTATTTCTATGGTTGGGCAAAACTGCCCTTTCAGGAGCAGTAGCAGGGCTGGGAAACAGGAGGAGGAGATGGAGTGTTGAGGTTGTTAAGGAATTTGTTGTGCAGAGGTCTCCTTGTGCTACCAAAGAGTTGCACAGACAAGGAAGGGTACTGAGAGTAGTAAAAGTCACACAAGAGTACACTGAGTTGTAAAAGCAAAAAGTAGTTTACTTTTGAGGTGGTGTAAAATCAAAAATGCACAGTCAAAAATAAACAGTCCAGGTCATACACAGTAGCAACAGTCCAAGGAGTAATCCAAAATACAAAGTCTTCTTACCGGTCCAGAGGTCAATACACAGTTCAGGTAACAGAGCAAAAACAGTAATAGTAGAGAGCAGTGAATTCAGAGAGAGAAAGAAGCTACGTTCCTAGCTCCCTCTTATGGCCATGAGAACACTTACACACCCATTGGCCAATTAACCTCTTAAAGACATAATATCTTGGTTAATATATTTTCAACCCAACATTGTAGGCTAACACCATATGCCTAACAGAGGTCATCAGGCTGATTGAATGTGGGATGTTGGAATTCCTTGGATGTGTGGCTCATGTTCTTTGGTTATGTGGGCTTGCAGGGGGGGATCCGTTTGGGTCTGATAGAATTAAGCAAAGAAAGGAACTCGGATGGACCCTGGTCATGTCCGAAAGACAGGGAGGTAAAAGGTTTTATTTTTATGCACTTGAGTCAGTTTTTCCTTGTGACTGCCTGGACTAGTCCCTGCAGTTTTCTTGAGAAGGGTTTTTAGAAATAGTTTGCCATTGTCTCCTTCCTAAGTCTGACAGCAGGCTTCATACCTAAGGTGGGTCTAGAACTCAAAGCTTTGTTGCCTGGCACCTTAACCACTAAACCAAATTTTATTTGTTACATTTATTTTCTCCATTACAGAATTACTGTAATCACTTTTACTGTCACTGTCTCTTTGAAGACAGCGTGACCTGATTTTTGTATACCTGGGTGAAGAGAAATGTAACCGTTTGGAAAAATGAAGGCAACTGGATTTTGTGTGGGTGGTTTAGCCTCAAATGTTCCTCTGAGTTGCTCTTTAAGTAAAATGGGGAGAAGGAAAATGGGTCCCTCCCTTGCCCACTATTTTTTCCACACCTGCTTAACAGACACGGAAAGTGGTGCGAAGGCTCGGTGGTTAAGATGCTGGGCTCATCAGCTGGAAACCTGGCAGCCCAAGTTTGAGACCCGAGTCATGTGATGGGTTGAGCTCCCATCCCCACCCCAGCTCCCCTCAACCTAGCAGTTCGAAAGCATGCAAATGTGAGTAGATAAATAGGTACCACTTTGCTGGGAAGGTAATAGTGCTCCGTGACGTCGTGCCAGCCACATGACCACAGAAACGTCTTCAGGCAGCACTGGTTCAGTGGCCCTTGAAATGGAGATGAGCACCGTCCCCTATAGTCAATTGGTGGAGTAAAATCTGCAGGGACTCCTTTACTCTTTACAGGCACAAGCAACTGCACCCTCTTGAAAGCTTTTAAACAGTTCTACTGCTATTCCAATTTTTGTTAGTAACATTTTCCTTGCTTTCCAAAATATCTGAATGTAATAACAGTGGTCAGTCCTTGGTACCTACCACCGATTTAGGGATCCTATTTGTATATTCATTCCATCTCGCTTACATTTTCCATTCTCTTGTAGATCTTTGCTTCTTGCAAAAAGTTGTTTATGCACTCTATATGACCCTCCCCCTCAAAAGTGCCCACCAAACATTATTTCCCAGCTGATTTGGGCTCTCCCTCTCTTCTCTTTTCTATTCTGCAGTGGTTCCTAGTGCTGCCACTATAATTATTGTGGTGTGCGTGGGCTTCCTTGCACTGATGGTAATCCTAGGTGTGCTGCGCATCCATTCCTTGCACAGGCGAGGGAGTGAACGAGAGGGCTCTGGGGAGTCTGCAGGAAGCCAGGGGAGTGCCAGGGCCAAGGAGAACGAGATGTTCTGGGATGATTCCGCCCTCACCATTATTGTCAACCCCATGGAGGTGAGTGAAACAAGGGGTGGACGGGTGGGAAGAGGCCATGTTTAACTTGGATCAGTCCCTGCATCCTTTCCCTTCCGCAGTCGTACCAGAGCTGCCAGGAGAGAGCAGCAGAGGCTGATGAATCCAAAGCCAGGGAAGCAGCCGAAGAGGAAGACAGCAGCGATTCTGAATCACCTGACAGCCTAACCAGCAATGCCATCAATGAGCGGCGCATTGTGGGCAAGCATGATGCCTCTTGTCGCTACTAGCGGGATAGAACGGACAGGGCAAAAGCAGACCACCACCAAAAGGTCATGCTTATATTTAATAATTGGGGATATGGCCCGTTTCTACACATTTTCTCTATTTACATTTTACCCCTCTCCCCTTCCTTGTTTTCTCCATTGTTTGCACAATGGACTGGTGAGGACAGTTTCGGTGCATGAGGCAAAAGACCTAATTGGCATCTTCTCTCTCTAAATTACCATGGGGTGGGGGGAGGGTCAATCTTCCAGGAAGTTCCTTAGCCAAAGCTCATGGAAACAATTGGGAGCTCTGCGAGAGCATTACTGTATATTTTAATCCTATGTTAGCCATTAATTTTGCTCTGGTTCTGGTCTGCCTCTTGAGGTTAGTGCTTCCCTGGGCCCAAAGTGTATCCATTTTGATCCTCATTAAAAACAACCCAACAGCAGGGCTCACAAGAGCCCTTCTCTCTCTTGGGATTCCTAGTTCCTCTCAACCTGCAAGCTTTTGGCTTGAACTGGTGGGGCCGGGGCCCCCGACTCAGTTCCCAGTTTAGGATTGCCGCTACACTTGAGGAGAAAATCAACTGGCATGCTACGTAAGCAGAGAGAAAGGAGAAAGGAGCAGGGAGGGACAACACATGGGGTACATCAGAATTCCCAAAATACTATATATATATAATATTGTATATTTTTTCAATGTTGTTATTGTTTGATGCAAAGAAACAAACAAACAAAAAATACCCCCTGCAGCTTGTGTCGCTTTGTAAAATTGTCAATAATATTCAAGCAAGTGAAGGAAATATGATATGGAAAAGGGAATGGAACACATTTTAAAATAAAAAAAGGATTTTAAAAATGTACACTCTGGATTTTGGAGCCTCTTTCTTCAGAAACAAGCTTTTTTTTTTGTCTTGCAAATGCTCCTACCTGGTGCGGCAAAAAGAGGGTAAAGGGATTCAAGTCAGCAGAGTTTTGTTCACAGTTGACCACTTCAGAAGTCTCCTTGGCCTAAAGTCTTGTGAATTGCGGGATTTATTTGGCAAGCAGAAGAGTAGAATGTGCAGAGGAAAGGACAGTCACATTTTTGGAGAAGGTGGGCAATAGGACTTTGGTCAAACTGGTAATCTAAGTCAGAAGTGTGTTTTATATGTGTGTGGTGTGTGTATTCCAGAATATTTATATACATATGTGTGTTTGTATATGCATCTATGTTTGCATGTCAGAAGTATATAATTATATACAGTGCTTTTTTTGTAAAAGAAAAAGGTGCCGGAACTCACACGTTATACAACCTGCCTTGCCTACCCTATAAGGTTCCATCCAAAAAAGGTGCTGGGAACTCCGTTCTGAGCGTTCTATGAGAAAAAAAGCCCTGATTATATACCATATATAGTGTATATACACACCACCCTTCCCACCCTTGTGGATGGTGTGTGTCTTCCTCAATCTCTGGCCTTCTACCAGAACTCTGAGTTTGAGGGTTATGCACATTATCTTAGCTGTTCCCAGCACTGCAGTCTTCTGGGCAGAGAGGTTGAACATCACCCCTTGAACCTGTTGGAGCCACTCTCCCAGCTTAGGTGTCAGAGCCCCAAGTGCTCCTACCATCATTGGGACCACTTTGGCCTGAACTTCCTACATCCTCTCCAGTTCCTTCTTCAGTCCCTGGTAATTCTCCAGTTTCTCCTACTCAATGGAAAAGTTGGTAGTGGCTTTCCAGCTTCAGGGGTTGGCTGTAAATCCAGTTATTTTTCTGGATGTTCTTGAGTCTGGGATATAATGTATAGTTGGCCTATCTCAAGTTGTAATAGCAGCTTCCTCTTCACTATGTTGAACCATAGGATAACTAGCTGTTTCTCAGTATGGATGCAAGTCTTCTATCCCTAGTTCCTTCATATGCTTCATATATCCCTCATTACGTCTGCTGTTGTACTAGCATTCCATCAATTCCAGGTTCTCTAGTCTTTTAAGTGTAGTTTGCCCCAGTAGTCCACTTCCGGATTGTCCTGATTCCTCAACTTGTGACATGGGCTTTGTTAATCCAGGCAATGTCCAAGCTGACATAGCTTTCCTAGTTCACGTTACTCATATTTTGAGGTAGGCAGGTGAAGTTTTATTTAGTGGGTCTTTGCTTAAGAACCCCTACTAGTAAGGCAGGTATTAGTTGGAATTTGAACCCATCTCCCACATCACAGGCAACAAACTTATCACTACATATTCAGTTATATACGTGTCTATTGTATCTCTCTTTCAAAATATAAACTCAGAACCCATCTAGAAAGAAAGCCGTAGGAGTAGAAAATTTGTGATGTTCAAGCAAACTTTTTTCTCTTTGCCTTTAGTCTCTTAGGGAACAGCATCAAGTTCTTGCAGAACCCAAGGCTTCAATGGAAAGCAGACTTTGAAAATCCCTGCTGTATATGTTGCTCCAGAATTGGGTAGCACCTATTAGGAATGAAAGGTTCCTACAGGGAGGACAGTCCAAGTCTCAGGGGGACCCTGGAAGACTTGAGCTAAAGAGGTTAGTCTTCTAATTTTTCACAAGTAGAAATTCCTAGGCCAGAGCTTGCTTCTGTGGATGCGTCCTGAAACAGTCAAAGGAGAGGCTCTTCATTAATTCATTTTAAATACTAACAGTTGCAAAATTGTGGTGGGATAAGAACCCAGTCCATCCTATTAGCATAAGGCCCGGTTTCGTGTTTTAAAATACGTCACAGTGCGTATGAACAAACTCTCAAAACTGCAATTTTATTCATATATTTTTTTTGCATTTTTAAAGAACTCATACAGACAGAAATCCAAGCACAAGTTAGATTCCAATTTCAGGATATTCCCTTCACCAACATTGTACAGCTCTCTCCCACATGAAGAATTTTGCATAGTAGCTGCCAACGTATTTCTTCTCCACTTGATTTTTTTTTTACCTTCCTGTTAAGAGGTAAAATCTACAAATCAAGAAATGTAAACAAAGCCCCAGAAGATAACACAAAGGTAGTCCATGAACAGTCTATCTCAAGAAACTTATTTTGCAGTCCTTAATGTCGCTGTTTCCTATGAACATGGAGAAAAATATGGAGTGGGAAGGCACGAGTACCCCGCCAATATTTAGAGCTGCGGTCCCCAACTTTTCTGGCTTGGTGGACCAGAAGTGTGTGTGTGTGTGGGGGGGGGAATGGTTCAAGCGGCGGGCTTCGCACATGAGGGTGAGCACCCACCACTCCTGCAAATGGAGCTTCATGTGTGCAGGCACCCATCCACCATTTGTGCAGCCCAGTTCTGAATCGGCAGCAGCCCAGAGGTTGGGGACCCCTGCTTTAGAAGATAAGCAACTTGCTACTCTGGTAGGCTCAAAAGAGAAACATTGCTGTATCTGTAAAGTTCTGATCACTGGCTGATACAGATGGAGAGTTCAATTTTGAGGTCCAAATTACTTATCCCTTTCCAATAAAATGTCCTTGTCTTCTTTGTACTGCTTTTCTTAAAAACTCTCTTATTTTCACACTCAGTTGACCAGATCAGCTCCAGCTCTAGGAAGCGTAGAGCGTAACACTTTCAGTGCACCAAACCGCACGATGGGTATACTGATCACCTAGCCTGTGGGACCCTGGAAGCATTCACTAGAGATGTTTTCTTTGAAACATTTCTGTACAGCAAATTCCACATCCGTCCAGGTTTGTGATCTGTATGTGCTCCTTTGTCCATGGCTTTATATGTCTGATAAAGGCCAAGAGCAGCTGAACATGTCTTTCACTTATAAAGCCTTGAAAACCACCCATTACAGAAGGCTCCTAACTTTTTAGGCTTTGCTTATGTGCTGTAATGGAATGGGGAAGTGTACCCATTAAGCCACTATACCCTTCAAAGCCTTTAACAGCTTAAGCCACCTGGCAAGAATAAAAAGGTATCACTTTTGGGTTGCCAAGTGAATAATCAGCTCATAGGTAACCATAACGATTGCAGCATTGGGGATCTGACGAAGAAGATGAGCTGTAAGTCCACGATAAAGAGCTAAGGGGCCTTCTTCTCTGGCCACAAGCTGGAGAGTTTGCACAAAAGAGCGATAACGATATCCCTCCTCACGTAGCCGTGTCCGAACAACCTCTATGGGAAATAAAACAGAAAGTGAGTGTAAGGATGGCAGGAAGCTCTTGTTATGGTCAGACGGGTTCAAAGGAGAGCATGGAGCTCAGAGCAACTCACCATGTGGATAGGCAATGCACGAAGCACATGTTTTGGAGACAGCCGCTGCTGCCATCAGACCGCAGAAGTCTTGGGCGTTGGGTGATAAGACAACTGCTGGAGTCAGCAGCAGCTGATGTTCCCTGAGTCGCTGCTTCAAAGCCTCGTAAAACACAAAGTGGATCACTGTTTCAGTGACACCAGCATAGGAGGCAGTAACTCCACGGTAAAAGCCACGCAGACCTTCTCTGTAGTAGACCCGCATGGCACACTGAAGGCCACTGGTGCTCCTCTCGTTTTTGCCCCTGAAAGGCGGAAGGAAAGATTTTGCTTCATATTGCCAATATCACTGGCTGTGCTTTTTCAATACTAAAAATGGGTATCTAACCCTGCAGCTAAAACTTGAATTCAAAAACCTACATTCTGCAATCTGTTTAAATCAGATAAATCAAACCATAAAAAAAACTTTCTGAAGATTTTATTTATCTTATCCCAACTGAATTATTTTTTATAAATAATTCAAAGCTGTGAATATACATAATACTCCTTCCTCCTATTTTCTCCACAACATCCTTGTGAGGTGAATTGGGCTGAGTGTGTGTGACTGGCCCAAAGTCATCTAGCTGGCTCTCATGGCTAATGTAGGCCTTGAACCCACCTTCTAGGCCAGCACCTTAACCACTATACCAAACTGATGTAACTTCTACAGTTTTTACTATTTTGCATAATGTAGACCTCAGGAGGCACAGACTCTGTAAGAACTGAAAGTTTAACCATGCAAAATATTATGCACATATCTTGAGCTTCTGAAATGCCCCAGGCATTCAAGCATTTAGTTGTAACTTTAAGGGAAATTTTTTAAAAAAAGACTGGAGTTCCTAGGACTCTGAATGTTGTTCTTAAGTGCAGGATAGTCTACTGGTAGTCCTCGGTTTAAAACAGTTCGTTTAGTGGCTGTTCAAAAGTTATAATGGCACTGAAAAAAATGGGTTATGACAGTTTTTCACTGTTGCAGCCTCCCCATGGTCACGTGATCAACCTTTGGACCCTTGGCAACTCATGCACATTGATAACAGTTGCAGCGTTCTGTGGTCATCCCCTTTTGGGACCTTCCTGCAAGCAAAGTCAATGAGGCAGCCAGATTCATTTAACAACCGTGTTACTAACTTAGCCACTGCAGTGATTCACTTATCGACTTTGGCAAGAAAGGTTATAAAATGGGGCAAAATTCACTTAACAACTGTCTCACGTCGCAACGGAAATGTTGGGCTCAATTGTGGTCATAAGTCGAGGACTACCTCTATTTGTACTCTGATTAGCCGTGACAGTTGACAAACCTCCCTTCTTTCTTTTACATTTGCAGTTAGTTGTTTTAAAAACTGGTTTTCTATGATGCCCAGAAATGATCCAGCAATGCAGGTGTCTCAAGTGAGGTCCTGGACAGGTGCATTTCCCACTGCCTTTACCTGCGCTCCAGTTGCATCCTAGTCTTCACTAACCAGATAGGATTTGTCAAAGTGGCGGATGTGATGCCTGCAGAAAGCAGATGAAGAAAAGTCAAAGGGACCAACATAAAACGCTGATTGTAAAGTTCCCTAAGGCCTGAAAATTATTTCAAAGTGCCCTCCCGAGTAAAAAGGTTAAAAAAAGTTGATGTATACCAAGCTTAAGGCATTTAATGATTAGTGACAGAAGAAACCCATATTTGTATGCATAGGACATTCATTTACCTGCACAGGCTGCTGAAATCATGTGCACTTTCTTGGACTCTGGCATAAACACCCTGTTGAGTCTCTCCTTAGCTCCCGAATATGCAGCAAAATAAATGGCCCTAGAAGAAGAAAGGGGAAATGGCATCTCAAAAAACATGCAACATTGAATTTGGATGACAAATCAAGAAGAAAACCTTTCTTACAGTCAATTGATGCCATGCATCGAAAGGACTCTCTGACGATGTACTGTGTAGGTGGTTACAATGAGGAGCTCTGTAAAGTTATGCTTGGATCATACCTGTTCCATCAAATCATCTTACCTGGAAGGAGCAACTCCGATAAGATTAGGTCCCAGGCCTCGAAACAGGGAGCGAACACCTTCCTTCTCTAGAATGATTCTATTTAGAAAGGAGTGAATGAGCACATTACTCTCTGTCCTCTTTTTCAGGGTAGAGGAGAGTTGGAAATTTGGGAGAACATCAGCAGAGCTTCCCATGCAACACAGATCTGTTCTCCCACATTGTTCACCTTAGTAGTTCAAGGAAGCCAATTCTGGGGAGTCCTGGGCGGACAAATGTTCCATTCACTCCTTGAAACTGCACTGCAGGTAGGCATACAGGCCTTGAGGTCAAGGTGGAGGACTGTAGGCGGGTCTTCACCACTTCCAATGGGCAAGTCAAAATGGCTCCTATTGTTCCACCTAACCTGTGGGAGTACAGGAAAAAAAATGCACCAATCCAGGGTGAAAGACAGTCTTCAATGCAGTATTATACCCAAAAAATTGTCAAAATGGGCTGGGACTTTTCACTGAGCATATATTTAGAGACAAAAATATACCTGCTATCTGTTACGTCCAGTAGAAAATTTAGTCATTGTTTGGTGGATTACCCAAAAGAACAATAAACTTTGGTTACCAAAGATCATTTGAGAGATGTAGAGAAAAAGCATCAAGATTCCCTCATTTTATTCTGCCTACAAGCTCAATTAATGTGTCTATATTTAAAGTATCTTATTCTTTGAAGAGATCGGACGAGAAGGTCCTTTCAGTTTAAGAATGGCAATTAAAAGAACACCGATTGGGAAAGTAGGAATATGCGTGACTACGTCCATCAGGACTGACAAGCAGCTCTCACCATGTTCCTCTCTCTATCTTTTTATTTTCTCCGTGGGCCGCTCTGCTATATTAATATGCGTCAGCTTCCAGATTTGCAGTTGATTAACATGCTGACGTCTTGGATCTGTGTTTCCAAGCAGATGCCAAAAAAAAAGGGGGGGGGGGAAAGACCCAAACTTGTGAACTTTGCATCTAGAAATTGCTCAACCAGCTTTATTTTGCTGCCTGCATGCCTTGCCCTAGCTTGCAGGATTTCTGCTACTGTGCACTTTGGCAACTGTTCTTTACCCCAGTAAATAAGGGAAAGCCATAACCAGTATTAGTCCAATAAATAAATCTTTTTGTTCAATCTTTGGCCATATGTACTATGTACATATGTACTATGGAATTGATGGTGTTAATTGATGGCAATAATGCAGCTTTTGCTATCTTATATATGTATATTTATATCCCAACTTTATCCTATACCAGACATGTCAAACACAAGGCCCAGGGGCCGGATCCGGCCCGTGAAGTGGTTTTATGCAGCCCGTGAAGCCGTCCTGGAAACAGTGAGGGAACGGCCCCCACTGCCTTGGCCCTGGCCCAGAGACCCTCCACCTGCCAGAGACCCTCAGATCTGTCCCACTCCTGCCCAGGCCCCCATAGGCACCCTTGATGCGAACGATGTAGAGTTGGCCACGCCCACCCAGTAGGCCATACGCACTCTAGCCACGCCCACCCAGTAGGCCGCGCCCACCCAGGCCACACCCACCCAGCCCCCTGAGGGCAACCGCAATGCTGATGCGGCCCTCAACGAAATTGAGTTTGACACCCCTGTCCTATACGATTCAATATGGCGTACAGAATGCTTCTTCCTCTTATTTTTTGCACAACAATAACAACCTTGTGATGTAAGCTGGAATGAGAGACAGTTCTGTTTCATGCCCGGAGTAAAACTAGAATTCACAATCTCTCAGTTTCTAGTCCAGCTTCTTAATCGTAATGCTCAACTTTTATCTTGTGATTTGCTGGTTGCAAAAATATTCTAAGAAAAAGCCTTGCTGACTTTTTCATCTGCCTATGTTTATGAAAAAAATCAGGTTTAGAAACCACTTTTTGGTGCCTTTGTACAACTCTTTTTCTACTTGACTATAATTTGGATTTCCATAATCGCCGGGTATTTTTTTTAACACGCTCAGCCAAAACTTGCTAATGGTAACACCTCTGGCAGGATGGGGACTCTTGCTGACCCTCTAACCCTCCTCTCCTCCCTTTTTTTGTCTTCTGCCCCCATGCTAGCAGAGGAATGGTAGGAAGAAGGAACAGCAGCGATAGGAGCAGCCTCCATTAAGCTGGCCTCAGCAAGCTGGCTCCGAAGAGAAAAGGGAATGGCAAGAAAATGTAGTCACATGGAATGAAATCTGGACTACACATTTTTCTGCTATTCCCTCTCATTGTTAGTGAATAAGGAACGAGCGGTCAACCACTGAACCAAAACTAACAACACTGAGGCAGTCGAAGAGGTAGAATAACCTATTGCAGAGGTCCCCAACCTTTTGGGCACCAGGGACCGATTCCATGGAGAATAGTTTTTCCACGGACCGCAGAGTGCGTGGTTTTGTGTGCTGCCTGCATCCCACAGATGGGGCTTTGCTTCTTTGTGCTCTTGCTGGCATGCTGCGGCCCAGTACCGGTCCACGGACCGGGGGTTGGGGACCACTGACCTATCGGCCTCAAGAATATCGAATCTAAGCAACACCTTTTCAGGAGGGAGAGAATGCATGTAGGTGAGATGAGGGTATAAAAAAGGGACAGAGAAAAGCTCACCGAAGGCCTAGAGAAGGCAACAAAAGGCAGGAGAGAAAGCGCGCCCTTCATAAAATGAGAAAGGAAAGCCTGTGGTCACGAAATGGCAAAAGTGTTATGTTCTTTTTCTAATGTATCACCTGAGAACATGCACTTCCATAGGCAGAATGAAACAAGGAAGACTAGGGAAGGGGGTTTAGGACAAAAGGCTCAACAGTGGCATAACAACTCACTGGGACCGATTGGGATGTCTTACCATTTCATACGTAGGGAATCTAAAGAGACCCCAGGGGCCCTGCTTTGATCCAAGGACTTTAAGAAGGATTCAGTTCACAAGTTACTGCTAAGTTTGTAAGCCGCCCTGAGTCTTCGGAGAAGGGCGGGATATAAATGGAATTTTAAAAAAAAAGTTTGGCATTGTACACATCTGTATATATGTACTAGCAACATGTGAAAAAGGGGGGAAAAATGTAACCCATCCCATTATTTTTTGTTGCACAAGATCCTAACTGCTGTTTTCATTAATCTAGGAAATCGAAAACGGTGCCAACAGGCTCTTTCCTTTTTAATATCGCACCGTAAGGCAAAAAGCCGCGGGCTGACTTCCAGGGTCATCAAGAATGAATGTTGCACAAGGCAGCAGTTTGGACAGAGATGGCGTCAAGTCCAAAAGGTAGCTCTAAGCCAGATAACAGAAAAATCAACCTGGCATCCTGTGGAAAGATGGGGAATGGAGAGAAAACACATCATCCTGGGAAAACCTTTTTAAAATTCGTAATACAGATAGTCCTAGACTTACAACAGTTCATTTAGTGACCATTCAAAGTTACAACAGCGCTGAAAATAGTGACTTATGACTGTTTTCCATATTTATGACCATTGTAGCATCCCCATGGTCACATGATCAAAATTCAGATGCTTGGGCAAATGACTCACATTTATGGCGGTTGCACTGTCCCGGGGTCATGTGATCACTTTTGCAATCTTCTGACAAGCAAAGACAATGGGGAAGCCAGATTCACTTAACATCTGTGTTAGTAACTTAACAACTGCAGTGATTCACTTAATAAGTGTGGCAAGAAAAATTGTAAAATGGGGCAAAATTCACTTAACAACAGAAATTTTAGGCTCAATTATGGTCGTAAGCTGAGGACTACCTCTAATGTAAATTGGTCAGAAGCACCTCCATTAATGTTGACCAGCATTGTAGCACAATATGAACATCAAAAATACAATTCAGTGCCAAGTACTAGAGGAGCAGTTATAGTATATTAACTTACTATACCAAACCATCAAAACCATCAAGAAATCATAAAGTAAGGGATAGAAGTGACCTTAAAGATCACCTAGTCCCACCCTATCTAGTGCAGAAATCTACTACTATGGAATCTACAATAGTGTCTGATTAAATATTTCCAGGGAAGGAATTCTGCAGCACATTAATTAGTCTATAAAGTTTCACAGCATTCTTTGTTCTTTTCCTCAGTATAATGGGAAGCTATATTGAGAAATTATAATTATGAAGTACTGAATTGTTTTTTCCCCAATATCAGCCAGTGCAAAGCAAAGAGAGTAGCAAGATACCAGTGAAGCTCTTCAATAGAGGTATAATCAACTAACGGTATTAGTGAAGAAATGGAACCCATGGACTCTGCCCCCACAATCTCTTTGCCATGCTTCCTTCTCCATAGCTGTAGGAAACAACTTCAGTGTAAATCATTCTTCCCCCACAGTGTGCTCCTTAATATGCCTTCACGGTAGAGCTCTGCTGTGCTCCTTTCCATATAGCTGTATAAGTAGTTGTCGACTTGCGATCATTTGTTTAGTGACTGTCTAAAGTTACAATAGTGCTGAAAAAGTGATTTATGACAGGTCCTTGCAGTTATGACCATAGTAGCATCTCTGTGGTCACGTGATCAAAATTCAGGCACTTGGGAACTAACACGCATGGTTCGATGGTTCACGTAATCACTGCCTGCAATCTTCTCAGCCAGCTTCTGACAAGCAATGTCAATGGGGGAAACTGGATTTGCTTAATGACCACAGGATTCTTTTAATGACTATGGCAAAAAAACAAAAACAAATTGGATGTCACTCACTTAACAACCACCTCACTTAGTGATAGAAATTCTCATCCCAATTGAGGTTGTGAGTCAAGGACCACCTGAATTGCATGACACAAAGGAAAGTGACAGTAATTCCAATCCTGCCCAATGTCATCAGCCACAGGAAAAGCTGCCATTAATTGCCACTTGGAACATGTGTTGGGCTATGCCAAAAAGTTCCATCCAATTTCCCACCCCCCAATATTTTGCCAAAAGTTCATTTGCCTATCCAACCTACATGACTGCAAAGAATGAGTTTCCTATGTCTCTTGGATGCCACCTAGCTATTGTTGGGATTTGTGCAGTCCAAATGCAAAGTAAATGTGGCCGCAGAACTGGAATACAAGAAATAGAGGTTGATATGTGTGTAGAAGGAACTCTAATTGTAAGGCAACAACCTTCTCAGCTTTTCAAGGTAAGATCAGACTAGGGAACCACAGTCATGAATAGTAGAAATAGTAGCGCATGAGTATAGGCACCATGGTAACAGTTTCTACTAGACAGAGTAATTTCTATAGCAGAAAAATATTATTTGTATTTAGAGGACTCTTTGCTTAAAAGTGCTGGAATAGCTTTTTGGATTCTTCCTACTCACACCTCCTCTTTCCTATGCTCAAATGGCAAATTTAGTGAGAAGACAGAAAACATGAATAAGCTATCAAGAAGTTCTCTCTGCTTACGTTTGGTTTTTACTGCTAAAAGTAGTAACTTATCTTTGGGGATCGAATCTTTTCAGTCCTCATGATAGCTTAAATAAGGATGTTGTCCCCAGAATAGCAGAAATATTAGACCATGGGCTACATTTGGCCTGTGGAGGTGGGTGGCAGAAGCAGGGGGTGGGCAGGTATCGGGAGCGGGGGAGCAGCAGGCAGCAGTCTTCACAACAGTCCCAGTTTCTTATATGGTCCCTTGGGAAAATTAATTACCAATCCCTGAGAAATATGGTGGATCAGAAGAGCAGACTAGAACAGTGGCTTGAAAATTGTAACAGCGTGATTCACCACTACAGACTTTCTAGCACAGACATGTCAAACACAAGGCCTGGGGGCCGAATCCGGCCCGCAAAGTGGTTTCATGTGGCCCGTGAAGCCATCCTGGAAACAGTGAGGGAACGGCCCCCACTGCCTTGGCCCTGGCTCAGAGACCCTCCTTCTGCCAGAGACCCTCAGATCTGTCCCACTCCTGCCCAGGCCCCCATAGGCACCCTTGATGCGAACGATGTAGAGCTGGCCATGCCCACCCAGTAGGTCATATGCACTCTAGCCATGCCCACCCAGTAGGCCACGTCCATCCTGGCCATACCCACCCGGCCCCTTGAAGGGAACCACAATGCTGATGTGGCCCTCAATGAAATTGAGTTTGACACCCCTGTTCTAGCAGTTCATACTGGGAACTCAGGCTGCAAAGAATGGCAATTAATATTCACTCTGTTAAGCCATGTGGAGACTTCAACTCCCAGAATTCTGAGAATAGATTCCACAAACGTAAAGTTGTCTTGAGTAGAAAAATACTGATTCTAGGGGATAAAATAATGTTATTTTTCTAATCCTCAAGCAGATGCAATTTCCACATACATATTAAACGTCAACTCCTCCATCAACACACTACCCCATATTTTAACATTTCTCCAGATATCTACTCCTCTTTTTCAGCATTTTTACAGCATTCACAGCTTACTTTTCATTGTTTATTGCAGGGGTGTCAAACTCAATTTCATTGAGGGCCGCGTCAGCATTGCGGTTGCCCTCAGGGGGCCGGGTGGGCGTGGCCAGGGTGGGCGTGGCCTACTGGGTGGGCGTGGCTAGAGTGCATACGGCCTACTGGGTGGGCATGGCCAGCTCTACACCGTTCGCATCAAGGGTGCCTATAGGGGCCTGGGCAGGAGTGGGACAGATCTGAGGGTCTCTGGCAGAAGGAGGGTCTCTGGGCCAGGGCCAGGGCCAAGGCAGTGGGGGCCGTTCCCTCACTGTTTCCAAGATGGCTTTGTGGGCCGCATGAAACCACTTCGCGGGCCAGATCCGGCCCCCGGGCCTTGTGTTTGACATGTCTGGTTTATTGCATTGCTCTAAGCCAGGGGTAGGCAACCTCGGCTCTTTTATGACTCATGGACTTCAACTCCCAGAATTCCTGAGTCAGCTGACTCAGGAATTCTGGGAGTTGAAGTCCATGAGTCATAAAAGAGCCGAGGTTGCCTACCCCTGCTCTAAGCAATGCTGCAAAACGAAAGGAAGTAATTCAAAGGAAATAATTCAAAGCTGTCTCCTCCAACCAGTTGCATTGACCTGAGACTCATCCTTTTTTCTGGTTCCAATGCCTGGTACTTCGCCTTAGGTGAGCTTTTCTTGAGCCTCAGAGCAATTCCCAGCATTTCTAAATTTTTAAATAAAAAATCAACAGCCAGAGAAGAACTGCCAGAGCTGCCAACGACTGCTTTCAGGAAGTTAAGAACAGGTTAACACGGGAGAGTCACCGAAATCACAAGGGAGGTGTATACTGACTTCATAGCCAATCTCGTCTAGACCTTAATCACACCCACATTACTGGTGTAGCTTTAAACCTTCTCCAAATTGGGCAAAATAAATTTGTTTTATTGATTTCAATAGTAGTGGGAAAGGGGTGGCTACTTGGAAAGTTGCCCACGTGTTCAAAGTATATCCGGGTCTCTTTCTCCAAATGCGGCTGGGAGAGCAGGATGAAAAAGGATACCTCTGGCTAAAACAAAAATTACGGAAGTGTTTCCCACCAGTAACATTCATTTTGATTCTGCCATTTGAGTAGAGGGGGACGCAATTTCTGGGAGTCGTTTCAGAGTCGCTGCCGGCTCATTTTTAACTCTCATCCCACCAAAGAGAAGCTGGCGTGCAGCAAATTCTAAGTCAGCTCTAATGAAAGCTGAGCAGCAACGGATGTAAGAAAGCAACTGATCCTTGAACCTTGTTGTTGTTGTTGTTAGTTGCGAAGTCGTGTCCGACCCATCGCGACCCTATGGACAACGTTCCTCCAGGCTTTCCTGTCCTCTACCATCTTCTGGAGTCCATTTAAGCTCACGCCTACTGCTTCAGTGACTCCATCCATCCACCTCATTCTCTGTCGTCCCCTTCTTCTCTTGCCCTCAATCTTTCCCAGCATTAGGCTCTTCTCCAGTGAGTCCTTCCTTCTCATTAGGTGGCCAAAGTATTTGAGTTTTAGCTTCAGGATCTGGCCTTCTAAAGAGCAGTCAGGGTTGATCTCCTCTAGGACTGACCGGTTTGATCGCCTTGCAGTCCAAGGGACTCGCAGGAGTCTTCTCCAGCACCAGAGTTCAAAGGCTTCAATTCTTTGGCGCTCAGCCTTTCTTATGGTCCAGCTTTCACTGCCATACATTGCAAACCTTGAACCTACTTGCACGCTATCCAAGGAAAAATACCTCTAGCTAGCATAACCTGGCGAAAGTTGGTGCAACTTTCTGGCCGTTATTAAAAAATGCATTCGTCACTGGTTCACAACGGCACGCAGCTTTGGCAATATTTAACAGTGGTGTTCAAAACCCCCGCCATGCTTATTAAGAGATGCCCGGGACCGAAAAAGGGTCACCTAGTTGGCAAGCACGTGTTCTGGCCTGGACCCGAACACGCTGCTCTGGCCGGCCCAGCCCCCTGCGCTCCGCTGCAGCAAATGCCGCTGAGCCAACAGCGCACGCTTCTGAGCCACACACACACGTGCATGATCTCCGCGACGGGTCGTACTCTGACGTTCGCTGTGCTTACTCACCCGCCTGCCACGAGATGCAGAGTCGTGCTGTGGCGGGCCATCCCTCTCGACTCGCGCCCATGTGCCCGGCTGGGCTCCCGCCGAAGGTTCATTCCGTCCACCTCTCTCTGACGCACGGCTGGTGGAGCCTGGATTTCAATACGGTCTTTTTTTTTCCTCTGCGCCCGACAAGGCCCGGCTCTTTTTGGGAAGGGCACTGCAGCCTGCGGGAAGCCCTTGTCCGATGCTGCCGGTAAACGGTGACTTTTCTCGCGGGTTGGCCGTGAGGGCGGGCCGAGGGAGTGTCGTAAATCCCGCCTTGCCTCGGCTTGACGCAGGACGGCGCCTTCTCTCTGAGCAAATCGCAGCTCTCGGCGAGCTTTTCAGCAGTTATGCTCCACTTCCTCTGGGCGGCTTCTTCTACTCCAGGGGTCTTCAAACTCGGCTCTTTTATGACTCATGGACTTCAACTCCCAGAATTCCTCAGCCAGTGTGCCTGGCTGAGGAATTCTGGGAGTTGAAGTCCATGAGTCATAAAAGGGCCGAGTTTGAAGACCCCTGTTCTACTCACTCGGGATACAGCTGCTCGAGCAGGAGAACCTATACCAGGGGTAGGCAACTTTGGCTCTTTCATGACTCGTGGACTTCAACTCCCAGAATTCCTGAGCCAGCATAGCTGGCTCAGGAATTCTGGGAGTTGAAGTCCACGAGTCATAAAAGAGCCAAGGTTGCCTACCCCTGACCTATACTATTTCAGACAAGTTGACTGTCCAGTCTCTTCTTTAAAAACCTCCAGTGATGGAGCGCCCACGATTTCTGGAGGCAAGCTCTTCCACTGGCTAATTGCCCTCACTGTCAGGAAGTTTCTCCTTAATTCCAGGTTGCTTCTTCTCTTCTTGATTAGTTTCCATCCGTTGTTTCTTGTCCTGCCCTCTGGTGCTTTGGAAAATCAGTTGACCCCTTCCTCTTTGTGGCAACCTCTCAGGGGTCCCCACAGTAAGGAGAGATGGAGGCACCGGGAGGAGGAGGGCCGCCATTCAGGTCTGCTTGGAATGCCACAGATGGGCGGAATTGCTTTTTTTCCCCCCACCAGGTGATCCGAGGCAAATAAAGTGGAAGTTCTCGGTGCTTAGTTGTACCTTCCTCACGGACCCAGATTGTTGGGGGCAATTAAGCTGACTTTGTAATAATGCCGCTTGGGGTGTGTGTGAAAGCCCTAATAAGCAGGCATATACATAGGATGAAGGCTACTGCTAAGCTTGTAAGCCGCCCTGACTCTTCGGAGAAGGGCGGGATATAAATGGAATTAAAATAAAATAAAATAAATAATAATCCCAAAGTGCTATTGCATCATTTATTTCGTGTGACGTAGCAAAATACAATATATTTTGGGGTGCAATATATATATATTAGCCTCCTCGTGGTGCACCCCCTATTCTACACACACTGGCTGCTGGACCTTACAAGGATTTCCCAGCAAGGCTAAGCAGCATGCATACTGAAAGTAAAAAAATGGCGCCACCGCTACAGCGAGACACTGTTGCTGAAGGTGGGAGGGGCAGGTTGAGCTAGCCCGTCCCCCCCTTCCCTTTTTCTTCTTGCTTAAATGGTACGGTCCGGTTCTTTTGGGCGTGTTGATTGGTAGCTGTTGTCCAGAGACTGGAGCCCCGCCTCTTGATTGCAACATAACGTCTGCTGAAACTGCTTTACGGCGCCTTGAACTCACGGTGGTGGCATCCTTTTTATGAGCTGGACTGGTCTCTTTACCTGTTTGACGTAAAGGGGACGAGCGGGACCAAAGTATCTTTCTAGGAGATATATTTAATATCAAATCGGTAAAGATGGTTTGGGGGATAGGATGGGATTTTTATTTGTTTTGGAGAGGAGAGGCCAAGAAGTCAGGAGTTTCTAATGTTTTATATTACAGTTTCTATATTACAGTTTAAATATAAAGTCAACGTTATGGCTGGGAAGCAAGGAGAGAGGTAAGATTTCAGTTGGGTTTGGGGTAGAATTTCTGGAGGATAGTATAGTTCTACTATTGGACCTTTATTGTTTGATGCATGTGTCACCAGTCCACTCTGCAAAATTTGAACGTGTTCTCTCAAAAGGCGTAAACAAAAATGAGAAAACCTAAGTGAAGACCTTTAATGGACTCAATTATTTATGAAAGGCCATTTCTGGTGCATTTTCAAAGTATTTCCCCAAATAGGGAGCTGCCTAACTGATGTTTGTTAACAGTTCAAAGTAGTGATTACTATTTATCTGTTTTATATCCACCATGTGTACCATAAAGATAAGGCTGACTTTATTCCATTCATACTGTTAATGAGGATAACTTAATACAAAAAATGCACATTTAATAAAGTTTATAATATTAACTTTAAAATGTCTGCAGAGACTGATTAATAGATTTCAGTAAGGCATTTGACAAAGTAGACCACAACCTTCTGCTTAGTAAGGTAGAAAAAGGTGGGATAGATGACAACACCATCAGATGAATCTAGCTGGTTGACAAACCATACTTACCGAGTAGTCCTCAATGGTACTACATCCACATGGAGAAGTAAGCAGTGGGGTACCACAAGGCTCTGACTTAGGCCCAGTACTCTTCAATATCTTCATTAATGACTTAGATAAAGGCAGTGCTTTTTTTGTAAAAGAAAAAGGTGCTGGAACTCACACATGTCATACAACCTGCCTTGCCTACCCTGCAAGGTTCCATCCAAAAAAGGTGCTGGAATTCCATTCTGAGCATTCTATGACAAAAAAAAGCCCTGGATAAAGGAATAGAAGGGGAACTCATCAAATTGCAGATGACACTAAACTGCAGGAATAGCCAACACCCCAGAAGACAAACTCAGAATCCAAAAAGATCTTGACAAACTTGAACAATGGGCCTTATCCAACAAAATGAATTTTAATGCGGAGAAAAGCAAAGTTTTACATTTAGGCAGGAAAAATCAAAGGTACAAGTACAGATTAGGCGAGACCTGGCTCAAAAACAGTAATTGTGAGAGGGACCTCGGAATCCTAGTGGACGATCACTTAACTGTGAGCCAGCAGTGTGCAGCAGCAGCCAAAAAACTAATACGATTCTGAATTGTATAAACAGAGGCATAGAATCAAGATCACGCGAAGTACTATTGCCGCTTTATAAGACCCTAGTAAGACCATACCTGGAATACTGCAACCAATTTTGGTCACCATACTACAAAAAAGATGTTGAGACCTTGGAAAAAAATTCAGAGAAGATAGCTAAGATGATCAAAGACCTGAGACTAAAACATATAAAGAATGGCTGCAGGACTTGGGTTTGGCTAGTGTAAAGAAAAGAAGAAATGAGCAACAGTTTTCCAATATTTGAGAGGCTGCCACAAAGAAGAGGGCGTCAAAATATTCTCCAAAGCACCAGAGGGCAAGACAAGAAACAATGGTTGTAAACTGACCAAAGAGAAGCAACCTGGAATTAAGGAGAAACTTCCTAACAGTGAGGACAATTAACGAGTAGAACAGCTTACCTTCAGAAATTGTGAGTGCTCCATCACGAGGGGTTGGCAACCTCAGCTCTTTTATGACTCATGGACTTCAACTGCTGGCTCAGGAATTCTGGGAGTTGAAGTCCATGAGTCATAAAAGAGCCAAGGTTGCCTATCCCTGGACTAGACAGTCATTTGTCTGAAATGGTATAGGTTCTCCTGCTTGAGTAGGGGACTGGACTAGAAGACCTCCATGGTACCTTCCATCTCTATTCTATTCGAATTCTATTCTAATATGGCTAAGCCTCCCTTCCTAAGACTTGTCGGCTAACTTTAGGCCTAAATAACTGGGCTGAGGGCAAGAGTGATTTCCTTCTGGATGAAAACTGACCTTATAAGCAGTATTACACATGGGGAAAACTATATACCTGATCTGGGAAGTGGCTTCCCATTCTACCATGCAGAGAGTTTGGAGGTGACTCCTTGCAAAGAGCTAAAAGCTATATTTTACTCTGCAACCACTCAAAAGAAGTCCTTTTTCTTCTGTCCTTTGGTTCCTGCCCTCTGCTTTCAAAATACCAAAATTGCAAAAAGTAGGAAAGAAATATAAATTAGGTCAGATGTCTTCTCCATGGAGATGGCTTGCAACAACACACCACCAAGTTGTGTATTCATGCCATATGGAAACTGCCCCTTTCAAAATAAACTAGCAGTCACTCAAAGGGTCAAGGGAGTAGAGTTAGAGGCCAGTTCCAAACGGATAGCAAAATATTTTACACCTACCATAAATTGCTTAAGCAAATATGTGATATTACTATTTTAGAATTGCACCTAGTATGTTCTGAAACACTTGAAATGCTGAGCAAATCTAAATTTGCTTAATAGTTGACACTTAAAATTAAAAGGACATAAAGCTGTGTCTGTGGCTAAGTGCCTTTGTTTAGATCAGAGGGGCATATATGTTAAAACAGTGGATTCCTAGGGGAATCTCCAAAATAATGACAAATCATCTCTTTCTCACAATGACCATTGTGAGAAAATTAGACTTTTGCTTTGATAATTATAATACAATTCTTGAGATTTGAAGAAAGGGGATGCAAATGGAAAATCAGAAGGAATATGATTGTAATTAATTGTGCCACACATATTGTATTTTGAATGCTATTCTGTCCTACAGATACTGTACGACAGAATAGCATTCAAAATGCAGTTGCTTTTTTACCATTTGATACTGAAGCACTTGGTATCAAAATTTACCAATATTTCCACATATATTCATATTAAAGTTTTGTGACATTGCAGTTTAGCATATAAAGTGGGTTGCAACAAAGCAGTATGCAATTTTTCTCACCTTTTTCGATAGAAAGTATCCTTTATGTATTTGAAGGACTAAGAACTATTTTAAATCACAATAATGGCTGTCAATTATCAATAATATTTCGAAACACCAAGTCATAATTTGATCATGGACAGCTCAATACGTTTAATAAAATACTTCTGAAGATGTGAAAAACAAATGTAATCTAAAAGTAGATTATCAAATAAGGCATAAATTTGCCAAGAGAAAATAAGTTTTATTGCGCAAAGATAAAAGATGTTGATTATTTGTTTCAAACCTTTTATGGAATAAGTTAAAGGTTTTTATGGAAAGGTTTATCTCATGTATATTTTTGGAAAACAAACGAAAAAGCCAAGTCTCCCACAGTGGAAAATAATGAATGTTCTTGGCCTGAGGTTAAAAAAATTAATATAACTAAAAAATATGGATAGGCTGAAACGTGTTTCTAGTCCTTTGATGCAGTAATTTTATCACATGTTTGTGTTAAAAAGGCTGAGATATAAAATTGAAGAGAAAGGGGTCCAACTATTTAATCATTTCAGTGAAAATAATATTTCAGTTGCTAATCACATCAATGCTGACTAATTTTTCTTCTGTATGCCTGGAACATCAGGTCCAGAAGAAAGACTCTTTACAATCAAAAACAATATGTGATCACAGAACTGTAATCCAATGGCACGAAAACATTATTTGTTTTATTTAATATTCACCTGGCATACTTCCATATTTTTTTAAAAACCTTCAAATTTTGAAGTAAGCATTCTGTAGTGAAAAATAATTATGTTCAATTATGTTCAAAGAGCAGGTAAGCTATTACTGGGTATGATAGCAGCTTAATTATACAAGTATAATAAATGAATGTAAAAGGAATAGCTGAATGTCTATTTGTATCAGCTGCTTTGTTTAAACAAAAGTTTAAACAAAAGTTTAAACATCCAGTTTGTATTCACTTGGAAACTGCTTCTGAACTTTATGTTTAAACAGGAAAAAAAATGAAATTTTGATTTTAGATTTTGATTATTAGAGTAACTGTGTTGTTATAGAAATGGCTAATAGTAAATATGGAGAGCAAAAAGTTTTGGTTGCAACTGTTTCTATTCTCTTGCATTGAAAAAAGTCAAAAGTCATTGGGTTTTTTCTTTTTTAAAAAACTTGCTTCCTTTCCCTTCTTTTACTTTTCTCTATTCCCTTATGATCTTTTTTAAAATTTGCATTTTATATTATAATAAACTTTTAATAAAATTCTAAAAAAAGGCATGGGAATTATTTTAAAAAAAGGCATGGAAAATGGCATGGACCTGGACTTCTGGTTTGCCATCACGGCACTGCGGATGCTGGAAGACGAGCTCCGTCTTTCGCGTCCAAATTCATCCTGCTGGGAGACTGGTCAAAAGTCACCCTGTAGGGGTGACGAGCAAGGAGGGGACCTCTGCTTGATCGCGGGAGGGTGGCAGCCCTTCCGCTTGATCCAGGGCAGCCCTCCAAATTGGCGGGGGAAAGACCGACCATAACAATATGGCTTGTCACTAAGCTGCTGACAGCTGAAGTCAAAATCACCACCAAGCACCTTTAAAGCAATGCGGATGAAACTGGGTGAGATCTGATCTTCTCTTTAAGACTTTAAATATCTTTTCCTGTAAAAGCTGCCCAAAGTATTTTTCCCCCTGTGAGGAGAGGGGTAAGGGAATTTCTACCCCATTATAATTGAATGGTCTTTCTTATTTCAAATAACATATATAACAATAGAGAGAGAACTGTTTGATGATTCAAAAGTACTGACATGGAAGGTCAGTTGGCAAAGGAAGAAAGCCAGAGTAAGGCTGAAGGAAACTAGGGTTTTGATTTATTAGAGAGGATTTCATATTACTGATTAGAGGGTTCAATATGGTGGAAAATGGATAATTTTTAGAAAATAAAATAACATAATTGAATAGGTAAAATGTGTAACAAGACTAATAGACTTTTGGTTTAATATGGTGGAAAATAGATAACTTTTAGAAAACAGAACAAGACTATACGCAGATAGATGTTTATTTAGAATATTAGAATATTAGATTTTGTTATGAAAAGGGAAAAAGGAAGAAGTTGAGATAAGGGAAACTAAAGCTTGGAAATTATAAATAACAAATGTTAATTTGAACATTGATGGGAAATTAAAGCTTGGGGAAAAAGTAATAGTACATTGATTGTATATAAGGATTGAATGCAAACACAAGATATGTATAAGCTAAAAATTATTGATAAATGTAACAAAGATGGTTTTACTTAGTTGATAATAATTAGAACTATATTAGTCTAATATGAAATAGTAGATATTAAGGGGAAAAGAGAGGAAATATCTGATGTTATAACTTGAGATTTGTACTAAAGATTTATGTATGCTATTGAATTATTAACCCAGTCACCATGTTGCTTTTTACATGTTTAATTGTAAAATTAGAAAACTATTAACATATTATTTTAAAAAATGGCATGGACCTATCCATGAAGCTATCAGGAGTCCAATGTGAAGATGTTGCCTTTATGATACAGAGGTAGTCCACAACTTACTACTGTAATTGAGCCAGTAATTAGCCGTATGTCTTGGTGGTCATTAAGTGGGTCACCACACGATCACACCCGATTTTACAACCTTTTTTTGTAGCAGCCATTAAGCAAACCCATTTTCTTCAATGGGGTTTTTTCCCCTGAAAACGGGAAGAAAATACTGGAAACTGGTAAAAAATGCCAAAAATTATTGTCATGTGATTGTGGGACATTGTAACAGTTGTAAATGCCAGCCAGTTGGCAAGTGTCCAAAATACAGTCACATGATCGGGGGGGGGAGGCTGCTGAGGCCATCAGAACTCTGGGACCCGGTTGTAAGTAGCTTTGGAGTGGCTCTATGGTAACTTTGAATGATCACTAAGTGAGGACTATTTGCAATTAGTGTTTATAACGTGGTCTGTCTAAAGTCTATATACATATGAAATTTCACCAAAGGGCATTAAAGATATTAATATTTTATTAAAATAATAAAATGGTAGGAGAAATCTGACCTTATCAAGGCAAATAGCATAAATCAGCTTAAGATAACTAGCTGATTAACAGCTGTATCATTATCAAGGCTCTAAGGAGGTTAGACTGCTGGGCACTTCAATGGATTTAGGCAACCAGAACTCTGATGGGTTAATTCTAAGCAAACTATGCCAGTTATGATAATAAATCCTTTTCAAATGTTCATGTGCAAAGCAGGTCGAGCAAAGGAAGCCTTCAGGAAAGAATTTATTTATTTATTTATTTATTTATTTAAATTTTTATACCGCCCTATTCCCGAAGGACTCAGGGCGGTTTACAGGGCAGCATAAAATATAATATAAAAATAGTATAAATTAAAATAGATTAAATTACATAAGCCCAACAATTAAAACAATATTAAAAGCTAAAACCCTTCAGTCCAGGCCTGATAGATCAAAAAACCAGGTTTTCAGATCCCGGCGAAATGTATGCAGATCGGGGGCTGTCCGAAGTTCCACCGGTAAATCATGAATCAGGGTCCAGGGTTTCTTTGGGGGGGGGGGATTCCTAAAGAGAAAAGTCTTTATGAGATCTTTACCATTGGAAGGCTTTAGCACATGTTCTCCATTGGTTTCAGCAGGTCAAGACAGGTAGTCCTTGACTTACAACCATTCATTTAGTGACTGTTTTAAGTTACAACAGCATTGAAAAAAGTGACTTATGACTATTTTTCACACCTAATGACTACTGTAGCATCCCCATGGTCACGCGATCAAAATTCAAATGCTTGGCAACCGTCTCATATTTATGACAGTTGCAGCGTTCTGGAGTAATGTGATCACCTTCTGAGACCTTCTGACAAGCAAAGTCAATGGGGAAGCCAGATTCACTTAACAACCGTGCTAGTAACATAACAACTGCAGTGATTTACTTAACAACTGTGGCAAGAAAAATCATGAAATGGAGCAAAACTCACTTAACTGTCTCACTTAGGAACACAAATTTTGGACTCAGTTGTGGTCATAAGTTGAGGACTACTTGTAAGGACTACTGGGAATAAAAAGCAAGAACAGAGAAGGTCTTAAGGTGCCAAAGTCAACCTCACTGGACCAAGAGCAGATCACAGCCGCCAGAGAGAGGGTGCAGAGATTAAAGGAACATCATAGAAGGCGATTTTCCATAGTATCAAGAGAACCTTCCAATGGACAAGACCAGTGTTTCCATAATTTTGACCACTTTTTGATCATAAGTAGTACGGTATTTTAATAAGATTAAAATGCAGATTATCATTAATGATAAACAGGAAGAAAGGTATAATCCACAAGAAAATAATGCTAATTTAAAATTGCAAGAAGAGAGAAGATAATCCCTTCTCTGTTTATCCCTTGCTATTTCTCCTATTATACAATAAAGGATACAGTAGATAGGCCATGCAATTCTGTCAAATTGTGCTACTCATATTTTCTTCTTTTTGAATCCTACAGGTAGAATTATTGCCTAAAGAACTGCAAAATAGGACACACCTTGTAAAACTAACAAAATGATTTGCTACCTGCATTAGAACTAAACAGACTTTTATTAGACTACAGCATGTGTTTATTTATTAAAAATGTTTATATATTTCCTTTTAGATATTCTGCAATTCATTAAGATGCTTTTAAATATGTTCCACTGAGGCTAATGGTACTTCTGCCATTTGGGGGTAGTTTTCGTTTTCCAGAAGTGATTATTCTGGAACAGAAAATGGTTTGTGGCTTTCTGGGTCACTAATATTCATCTCCATAATGGATGTAAATAAAAACTCACTGTATTTGTTGAGCCTTCAAATCCAAAACAACCCTATCAGTATTTCAACCCTTCCAGAAATCTCCGTAGCAGACTTCAAAGTGACTGTTTTGGAAATGTGGGGCTTTAACAGTACCATTGAACTTGAAACTTTGAACTCACACCAGAGTTTTCAGGCAATCTCAGAAGGTCTCAGCAATGTGGGTGTTTAACATATTAACAAATGTTAATTGATAATGCACTTGCAATCCATCTCAGATGTAACTTCCATCTGTATTACCGTACCATCCTTTGTTTTCTCCCCATCCTTCCCTCCCCACTTTCTCTCAATTTAAATCTTACATCAGCCTTGTCACTCTGGGCAGGTTACTTGCAGCTCATGCTTTTTAATAATAAAATGTGTTAGTTGGAAAGTGCTACCATAGACTAACACGACTCTCCACCTATAACGTCTATTTCACATTGATTATTTATGGGAGTGGATAAAAACAGCATTAGAAATGCCGTTCACCTGAATACAAGAACCATGAAGTTATATGAGGTATTTATAGCAGGGCTTTTCAACCAGTGGTACGGGTACCACCTGTACCTGGCACCTGGCAGGTGGTACGTGACCATCCTAAAAAAGTGGTAGCAGGGGAGGGAAATGAGCTGAACCAGTGGCAGCACCACACAAGCCTGAGTGAGAGATGGATGGAGCTGCAGGGTGTCAGGGCTCAGCAGAACTGCCAGGATCAGCAGCAGGCTCCAGCTGGAGCTCGGCACTGATCCTGGCGCTTCTGAGCCCAGAAGAAGCGCCGATCAGCTGGAATGTTGCAGCATCTCCAGGGTCTTGTGATTTACATTCAGATGCTTGGCAACTGATTCATATTTATGACGGTCACAGTGTCCCAGGATCATGTGAAGTGACCAAAACCTGCTGCAACCACCCAGCAGACGGGAGGAATAAAAACCAAACACCCAGCCCCCCCACCCCACCCCCGCTGCCAATCCTCAACAGAAATGCTCACAACAATGAAAACCTCGGAGGAAGAGCGCCACCGGGCAGGCAGGCAGGTGTCTTGCTCGGCTGTGGCTTGGGAGGCACTTTTTTCGGTGCCATTGTAACTTCGAATAGTCACTAAGCAAACCGTTGTAAGTCGAGGACTACCTGTACTTCATCACTTTTTTCCTTTTTTTTTAATCAAGTTTTTGACACCTTGCAAGGTGACTGGTGCTACTTGGATGTTGCCATATCCTAAAAGTGGTACAATGGGTGAAAAAGTTGAAAAGCCCTGCTCTATAGAGTTTCCTGCTTGTGCAGGGGGTTGGACTAGAAGACCTCCAAGGCCCCTTCCAACTGTTATTCTATTCTGTTGCAGCTTTGGAGAGGGTCAAAGCTGGGGCTGTATATGTATATCTGCTGGCGGCACTTCAAACAGAAGATGGCCTCTCATCCCGGTTTCCGTTTGCAGCACTTGAGAATCTGTTGGATTGAGCTGTGTAAGAGTTGCATTGCTGCCTTCTTTTGGACCTGTTTTCCGTATTAAAAAGTACCTAGTGACAATCTCAAGAGGGTGGAACCACCCTGGCGTGAGCTGATCTTTTCACTGATTAGGAAGTTTGCAGATGTCTGTCTTCTAAATCTTTATCTGTTTTAAAGTGATCTTAACATTTTAGCTGCTTGAAAAACAATATTTGAGGCCTACGTTGGAGGCCTTGTTAAACTAGCAGACACAAGGGAAAAAGGTTTGTCTCAAGCCCAGCCGGGGTGATGACCTTAATGGTTCAGGATTGTAGGACCTAGGGAATTAGTCCACTTGAATAAACGGTAGTTGTGGACTAAAGTACATTTCAGTGAAAAAATTAGGCTTCCTGAGAAGGTTAGTCAACAGATCAGCATCTTGACCTATGATAGCATTTCAGGTTTTCTTTATTACACTGTTCTAAAGGACATTGCTCAGTGAAGTTTTAACAGAAGTTCACATTTAAAAAGGCATTCTGGACTGAAGCAGTGTTTCCTTTAAATTGCCAGATGGAAGTAGCCCTATTACTTTGATGGAAGTGCCAAAAGGGACTTCTGTGCAGGCAAAAACTAAGAAACTGGTTAAACTGAATCAGTTGCCTTGAAATTACCCTGAAGTGGATTGGTGTTACAGTTCAGTGGAGGTCACTCCGCATGAGCCATTTAACTTAAACTTAATTTGTCGGAAGAGTAAAACTGTAATTTTTATAAACATCACACAAATCCAAACATATGAATCTTTTTCTGTTTTCCTTTTTGTTCTCATCTTTTTAAAAAGCTTCTTTAAGCTATTTTGGCTGTAGGTAATAGCCTTTTCAACAAGAAACTGTTAGTTGTGGTGGATGGCAACTTTTGCTATCCCCAAATGACTAGTTGATGTAAAGGGATTTTTAATTTTAACACACCTAGAAGGATCTAATTTGGGGAAAGCTGGAATAAGCTGCTACTTGAGAAAATAATTTATTATGAACAAATAAAAGGTAAATCACCATATTTTTTATAAAGACTTATTCAACTTACTCTTTTTTAATACTAATATTAATGAAGAGAGTACTTCTATACAGTAGGATGGGGAATTAGTGACTTTTGAGTCATGACTTAAGCATTCATAAATATTCTTGTGATTTTAATATTCCATCCCCTGTGAAAATTAGCCTGGTATGTGTAGTATTTAGTACAGATGGCAGTTACAGTAGATCAGCTATTTGTGGCACTATAAGTTCCTCATTATGCATTATATATTTGTGGCTTCGGGTCCTCAAGATTTTCATTTTAAATACATGTCATTTGGATTTGATATCAAGGATTTAGCCATTACTCAGAAAATAAGTTCTTAACAACTGATAAGAAAAAACGATGGGAAAATACAATTATTTCACCCATCTCTTTATGCTCTACTTTAAAACAGCAATTCCTTCCAGACCTTATACAAGAGCCAGAAGAAAGTGAGCTGACCTTGCACTGTATATTTTTTACATAGCTTTAATTCTGAATGCCAGGCACAGAAGAACTTACTGAAACATAGGTGGATAGAATATCCACTACATAGTCAAAGCTGCGACATGGGCGTCCAGCAGTTACCTTCACTGCAAAAACATCATTCGATTTCTAAGCCGGTTTACCCGGGGTTAAGCAAAACTGAAATCGTAATCTGACCGAGAAATGCTATTAGCCTCTATTGTTTTTTTTTTACTTTTGCATCAAAACCAAGCACGATCTTATCCTGACATCAATATTCACAACGTGGTTGGCTTTCCGCTCCGGAGCCGGCGTTGCTTCCCCGTTTCTGTTACTGAGGCGCTGGCTCTTTAAGGGCCGGCTCCGCCTCCTTTCTTCTTTTTGCGAATGTTGTAGGAACGAAGCAGACACGGGGACGTGCAGGTATGTATTGCATTGGATAGAGGAAGGGGAGCGGGAGATTCCCGGTACGTACTCTAGGTTGTTCGCCGGAGCGATCCAGCTCACTAGGGGGGAGGACATGGAGATCCTTCACAAGGGCTCTATACGGCTGCTGAGAAAGGCGAGCTCTGAAGTGGAGAGAAGCAAGGCCTTGGAAGCCTGGTGAGCTAGTTGATTTCATCCCCAAGGCTTTCCGGCGGCGGAGACTGGTTATTCAGCCAAGCGTGCAGCAGAGTCGTCGAGATTCCTGAAATCAAGTCCGGCTTGCATTGCCGCTTTAGTGTTTTTTTCCCCCCAGTGCTGGCTATTAGCATAGTATAGATTAGAAAACCTCTTGGTGTCTCAATTGACATAGTCCTGGGTAAACTCCAGAACTTGCTTTCGGCTCTAGCTCGCTCCTCGGGTTTTATGAAGTGATCAAGATGCGTGTATACAGCACTGCATGCCCCTGGTTGGTGGTTCAATGACGGCTAGGTAACTCTAGCCCACTGGAAAGCATCAGGGCTTAGCAGAGGAGAACGTAGCTTAGATTTTGCCATTGGTTGAATTTCTGCTGGACCTGCTTCCTGGGTTAATATGTCTGCCTGAGAGGTGTTTGTTAGAGTTACTTAATTCATTTGTGGGTGTGTAGGTAAAATGTAATTGTGCAGCTTTAAGCCGAGAGTTGTGCAACATGCTAAAAGCAAATGCTAACCATCATAACTTGCCTTAACGTGTTGTATGAACACAGGCATTGTGCTTTGACAGCCATAGTGTATGCTTTGCTGGTTTATATAAACTCCGGTAAACCCCAGTAAACAGTAATACTGTCAGTGTAAGTGGTATTTGAGTACCATGCTAACAATACTGTAATAGTTGGGTCTGAGCCCCAACACTTGTGGTTAGGGGGGGGAGGGGTTGGGATGGGGGCTTGGATTAATCAGCCTGACATTGTGATTTTGTATTACATGATGAGTTGCTCCATGTCTTGTGCTAGCCATAGATCAGACATCTGCTCACTGATCTAATACCTGATATGGTAAGGTAACAAACCATAGTTCATTGCTTGTCATTTTGGGCAATACTGGTTGGTTAGCTGACACTTCCTGGATTTTCCTTTGTCGTTAAGTAATGTCAGCGTTAATCACAATCACTATAAAATTATATATCATGTATATGTAAATAGGTAAACACATATATAAAGTAAGTAAATATATGGGTAGATCTGGATGTGACTTAGATAGGTTTTAGGGATGGTGCTCCAAAATTCATTATTATTAGCAGGGAAATTGACGTCTCTGTTTCGTCTGCTGCAGTAGTTGCATTCCATGATCCTTTTCGAAGTTGCCCGACCAGGTAATCTAATCGTGCAGACAATTCTATATATACTGTAAATAAATATAATCTGTGCAACTGTTTATTCTTTGGACAGGTGACGGTTGTGTGGGTGTCACCTTCTCCACCACCTACCATGGCAATGAGGGAGTTGGTGGAGCCAGAGTGTGGGGGCTCTAATCCTTTGATGAAGCTGGCTAGCCACTTCATACAGGACAAGGGCCTGCAACAGGAAGGACTTCAGGGCTCCCTAGCATGGCCTCCCACTGGTCCAGTAGCAGATGTGGTAAGTTTGTCACACTTAGTCTGTTTTAGGGTACTATTGCTCCGTCTTGGAATAGGTGTAAAGCTGATTTAAAATATTAGGGACCGTGAAACTAATTCAACTTCTGGAGATGGTACAAAGTATTCAGTATGTTGATGCGTGTCCCATCTCTGGACTTTCCGCTAATCACTTTGATGCCATATACATCCATCTTTTTTTTTTATTGAAAAGTTTTAAGGTACAATTTTCCTTTAAAAATCCCCCCTTCCCCCTCCCTCCTCCCCCCCTACCTCCCCCCCTCCCCCCCTCCCCCCCCCCCCGACTTCCCAAAGCTAAATACAAGGTATATATATAAAAAGCAATCATAAACAATCATATACTAACAACTATAAACTCTAAAATCCAACACACTCTAGCTTATATAGGATAAAACAAGCCTTAATAATATTGAATATATATAAAAAGAAACTAAAATAAGAAAAGAGAAAAAAAAACGAAAGAAGACTTATTCAAATGCTACATAAAATTTCTTAACCCTATACTTGTTCTGGATAAACTCAATCCATTTTCTCCATTCCATAATATAGCGTTCTTGCGAGTGATCTTTCAAATAGGCCGAAATCTTCGCCATCTCTGCCAGGTCGGAAACCTTTAAAGTCCACTCTTCTATGGTCGGCAGTTCCTCTTTCTTCCAATATTGGCCTATCAAAAGTCTTGCTGCCGTAATTAGGTTCAACATCAACTTGGTGTCCACAACTGTAGCGTCTGCAATTATTCCCAACAAAAAAAGTTGCGGACAAAACTTTATCCTCTGTTTAAAAATCTTCTGCATATTCCACCAGACTTTTATCCAAAAAGCCTTAACCTTCTTACATGTCCACCATATGTGAAAATATGTTGCATCTTCATCTCCACACCTCCAACATTTAGGCTGATAATTCGGATACATACTTGCAAGCTTTTTAGGATCTAAATGCCATCTATAAAACATTTTGTAAAAGTTCTCCCTTAGATTTTGAGCTTGAGTAAATTTTACGTTCCTCACCCAAATCTTTTCCCAGGTGTCCATTGTGATAACTTCCTGGATGTTTTGGGCCCATTTTATCATACAATCCTTAACAAGCTCTGTTTCTGAGTCAATCTCTATCAATGCAAGATATATCCGTTTAATATGTGCTGGTCCCTGATTTCTAATTTGCTTTATCAAATTTTCATCAGTCATTGTAAATCCATTTTTCTGGTCTTCTTTCCACCTGGCCCGTAACTGAGTATATTGAAACCAATTTTGAACCACCTTCTCTTCTCGCAAGAGGCTATATGATTTCAAACACCAAACATTCCTTTCCAAGCTAAGGATCTCCTTGTACGTAGTCACATCATGTTTGAAGCCAGCATGTATATTTTCTATTGCGTGTTTTGGAATTGCCCACAATGGTATCTTACAACTTAACTTATGTCTATACTTCTTCCAAACTCTCAGCAATGCCTGTCTTAAAATATGCACCCTAAACACGTTGTCTACCTTCTTATCATACAACAAATATGCATGCCAGCCAAACAACAAATCATGGCCCTCAAGATTTAATAACCTCCCTTGCGTCAAGTTAATCCAATCACTTATTCCTGCTAATGCAGCAGCTTCATAATATAATTTAAAATTAGGCAATTTAAGGCCACCTCTCTCACGAGTATCTTGCATAATCTTAAGTTTAACTCGTGGCTTTTTCCCTTATACATCCATCTTGTCTGTTGTCTCTATTGCCTTGTATTTTTCTCACTTTTGCCCAGAATATTTTTTTCCTATTGCATCTATTTTGTATTGCATCAAAACGTATGAATTTCACCTTTACCTGATCCAGGACTTATTAGTTGGCTC
This sequence comes from Vipera berus, assembly GCF_964194415.1. NCBI lineage: Eukaryota > Metazoa > Chordata > Lepidosauria > Squamata > Viperidae > Vipera > Vipera berus. The sequence goes on from NC_138203.1 coordinate 105,528,261, forward strand.
TTACAGTTCACTGTATCTTTAGAAATTGTCTCTGAATCCATAGTTTGAAGATATGTGTTTTCTTTTTTCATTCTTTGTCATAGTCCTAATTGTACTGCCATTAAAATAGGAAATTGAAATATAGGATGCTTTTATGTTTGAGTTTATAATTGCACTAAACTGTAACTTGTGTAGTTTAGCACAGTGAGTTAATTCAGCCATTGGGGATTATTCAACAATTTTTCATTAAAAGAATGTGATTTAATACAGTATATAAATTCAGCTGTGAATCAGATCGTGGAACAGTGTGGCTTGGAAGGGTTTTAGGTTTCTTATAAGGTAGTTGTCACTACATACTTAGAGTCAGTAGAGTTTCCAAAATGATTTTTTTTTCACAGTGGCAGTTTCAAGAGCTGATTAAAAGTTGATCTGGAAAATTCCTGCTTCAAATATCACATTTGCCATAGATATATTATGTAGGCACACAATTATTCAGGCCAAGCTAGGCTCAAACCCATAGTTCATGGATTGAACTGAAGAATGGAAATAAATACTGTTAATAACCTGAATTTCCCACATTTAGTCCTGCAGGGATCCTTCCTTTAGGATATGTGGAGAGATTGGAACCACAGTTATATCTTCTTTTCCCATGTACCGTTCCATCTGATTTAAAATTGACCATTCTCATTGCCTAAAGAGCTGTATAATATCAAAGTCAGATGGAGCCTCAGAGGGCAGAGGGAGCTCAAGATAATTACCACATCTCTTCTGTTTTCTAGGTGCCCAAACCTCTTGGAAGAGCCACTGAAGATGATGTAAGCCTTCCCATATGTCTTGTTTCTATCTTCCTCACCATCCCTGACTTGTTCTATGACTTTATTTCCATCCCCTGATCTACATTTTGCCCATGCAAATTCCTGTATCATTTTCTGTGACAGCTGGTGGCAGAGTTCCTTCAAGAGCAGAATGGCCCCATGCTCTCCTGCGGCCCGCAAACATTCAAGATGGATGATCTGTTGGCTGAGATGCAGGAAATTGAGCAATCTAATTTCCGACAGGCCCCACAGAGAGGTAAATGTGAACAGGGAAGAGCCAAACACTTTCTGGACAAAAGGGAGTAGGGCAGGCTCTGGTCTTTTGTTTCTAAAAAAGGGGACGGAGAGGGTTGTGAATTATAGGAAAAAATACAGTCTGGTATTGGTCTCACCTGTATGTATTGGGAGATGTCTTTGTGTGTGTGTGTGTTTGATATTGGGACACTTATTGGGACCCATTCCTGTTCCTCAGCTCCAGGGGTGGCAGCGCTGGCACTCTCGGAAAACTGGACACAGGACTTCCTTGGTGCATCTGATAATGCAGTTGACGTTTCCGCAGATTATGATGGTGCCGATTGGTCCCAGGAGTTCATTGCCGAGGTTACAGGTAAGGCTGCTGTTGGGAAGATGTGGGCATCTCTCACTTTACAGGAGTTTACGGATATTTACTTATTTATTATTATTTATTTATCTACTGCATCTAATGGAGCAGGGTGGGAAAAACGAAGCCACTGTAAACGGAATGGGTGCAGGATTGGCAGAATAAAGGAAGTTGCCTGCATAGTACTAAAGAGTATCTCCTTTTTCCCATGCCATTCTTGTTTAGCTTCTTTTAGGCAGTCTTTTTTTCTTCTGTCTTGCCTTCTGAGGATTTAAGTCTGTAGACCTAGAAAAGTAGGCTTTTCTAGAAAACATATGTTCTAGAAAAGCATGTTTTGAGAGGTCAGTATAGCATAGTAGTGAAGGGATTCAGGTTTAATTCCATTCTCAGTCATGGGATAAAAGGGAGATCCCCATGTAAACTACTTTGCATTAGAGGGGAGGAGGAAGGATATAAATCTAATAATAAACTCTGGGTGCATTGGAGTTAAATTAACAATCATGTGCTACCTGAATACATGTTTATTGTAGCATAGGATTTGCTCAACTAGAGTTTCCTTGAATACATAAATGGCATTCTGAATTGAATGTAATTTTTCAACAGGGCCTTAAAGGCACAAAAGCCTTTTAGAGAAGGAAGATTGTGTGATACTTGGAATCATGTCTTGTTTTATAGTTATTTGCAGAGTTAAATGTTTTGTCTAGAGTCTTGTTATATCCAAATTAAATAAGTTGCGAGTCACTTTATTTTTCCCTTTACCGTGGTAGACTTGCAGACAAGGCAGAATTGCTACTGGAGCTCTGCTTCAGTCATTTCTCTGTGATTTCCTGATTGTCTTTAGTTGGGCTTTCAAAATCATTTTCCCAATCCCAGTTTCCTTTCTCTGGACTTTTTCCAAATTAAAATGGGTGATGGTGAATAATACAACAGTGTCCCGGCTGGAAGACTATTGACATAACTTTATGTAATAACTCATATTTTTGGGGTATTAGCTAGGGCACGGGTCGGCAACCCGCGGCTCTGGAGCTGCATGTGGCTCTTTCAGCCTTCTCCTGCGCTCCCAGTCCTCCGCCATTTGCAGAGAGACAGAGACAGAGAGACCCACTTGCGCTTCCCTTCTCTCTCTCTCTCTCTCTCTCTCTCTCTCTCTCTCTGTGTGTGTGTGTGTGTGTGTGTGTGTAAAAAAGAGAGTGGCCTCACACTGTTTTCCGAGAAGCTGACAAGCTTATTGGGCAGGGCTCCTGCCTTTGCTGCGTCTCCACAGGAAGCAGGAAGCAGCAGGAAGCAGGGCAGGAGAGCCAGTCCAATAAGAATGTATGTCAGCTTGTCCGAGAACAGCGTGAAGCCAGCTTACCAGATGAGCAAAAGATCAGAGAGAGGGAGAGAGGGAGAGAGAGAGAGAGAGAGAAACACATGCACAGCAACCTCTACTTCTTTTTAATTAAACTCTTCAATCAAGCTCCCCCCCCCTTGCTCACGCATGCACGAGTTTTGCGGCTCCCAGTGTTTTTTCCCCTCTGGGAAACAGGTCCAAGTGAGTCTTTGAGTGTTTAAGGTTGCTGACCCCTGAGCTAGGGCATTAGCTAGGATAATTGAACCTGATTTTTGAGTAGGATAGTAGGTATTTCTGTGCAGTGATGCTTAATAACAGTTGTTGCTTCTCAGGGCCCCTTCTTGCTTCTCACAGGCTGTTTAGTTACTAGTTTAGTTACTTTTATCCCATTTCTGTATAGATCCATTATCTGCATCTCCTGCCAAATGGGCAGAAGAATACTTGGAGCAGTCAGAGGAGAAGCTGTGGCTAGGTGAATCAGAAGATCAAGCCTCGGCTGATAAGTGGTGAGTAGCTCTGTGGTTTCTTCCTATAATTACATGTGAATCCATTGAGATGCCTGGAAAGGCTTTCCGAGTCCAACACTGGAAGGCCCATTCTTCTCCTACTTATCTTATGTAGCTTATAACTTTCTGAAAATCCAGCAGCAACAGGAATGCTGGTGATCAAATGGTCCTCAGTTCAGAGAATTTTTAATAGTGGAACAGAATTTCCCACTATTATGAAAGAGATTCTAAACTATGGAGGACCTTCCAAATTTACCGAATTGTCATCTGATATTACCCCGTCACGTTGGAAAAAAATACAGGTAGTCCTCAACTTACAACAGCTCACTGAGTGACCGCTTAAAGTTACAACAGCACGGAAAAATGTGACTCATGATCATTTTTCAAAGTTACAACTTGTGCAGCATCCCTGTGATCATGTGATCAGAATTCAGATGATTGGCAAACTCTTCCATATTTTTGACTGTTGCTGTTTCCCAAGGTCGTTATTCCCTTTTGTGGCCTTCTGACCAGCAGAGTCAATGGGAAAGTCAGATTCACATAACCATCAGGCTACTAACTTATCAACTGCAGTGATTCACTTAACAACTGTGGCAACAAAGGTCGTAAAATGGGGTGAAATTCACTTAACAGAAGTCTCATTTAACAACAGAAATTTTGGGCTCAATTGAGGTTGTAACTTTTGAGGACTACTGTACAGCATTTTCTTAAGCGAATTGGGTTTCCATTGCTGACTGCCTGAGTATCCAGGCTATATATTGTCTCTCTCAATAAATGTATAAAATATTCTGAAGGTGGATTAGATTCAGCAATTTTTAAGAGTTGAAAGCCACTCCTGAAGACTAAAAAGTAAACTCCATGTATGTTATATATGTTCAAGATGGAGTTATAATAGGACATGCAAATTGAACTGCAACCATGCTTTTATCTCTTGCACTCCTCTTAAGTAGTTAATAAACAAGGAGACTGTTTGCTTAAACTCTAACGGCAATTCATTTAATAGCTTGCCCCCAAGCTATTTCTGTGAAGAAAGCAGAATTAGAAGCTGATGTCAAAGACAATTTGATAAAGTATCCAATAGGAGCAGATTTCAGACAATGAGTGTGTACACTGGATTCCAGAGACCTAGATATTCATATCTAGATGATTGTTTGCAAAATGTGCTTCATCATATTTGTGGTGCTAAATATGGCATCCACTTGAAATGCTGAATGAGGTTATCTTAACGATTTGGGGTAAGATCAGATTCAATTTATATTTCAGCTCTGCTCAGATTCAGATATGACTTATGTATGCAGTGACTGAGATCAATAGATGAGATGGAGTTTAATCAAGTGAGTCCAGTGTTAATGGCAGTGTTAATGTAGGAAATTCATCTTAAGTGGAGACAATTGTTGTATCTCCCTTGAAGGACCATGTAGACCAGAGATGTCAAACTCGCGAGGTCACGTGACGTCACACAATGTATCGGAGCTTTTTCACCATTGCCGGCAATGGGGTGGGTGTGGTTTCCCGATGACATGTCCGGCCTGCGGGCCAGCAGTTTGACACCCCTGATGTAGACAATTCAAGGTAGCATTAAATCAGCTTCCGGTGGCGACGCGGCGCCGAAGACAGCCGCCTCCGGGCTGTCCGCTCCGCAGCTGTGTTTTTCCATCGTAAACAGCGCCGATCAGCTGTTTAGATGGATTTGAAGCCCCCTCCTCGGGAGAAGAGGACGGGGTGAGGCCCCAGGTAGGGGTTGAGCTCTCCGTGGCCGCCTGAACTGAGAGTTTGGGCGGCTGAAGGATTGAGCCCCCCCGAAGCCTGGGTTGCTCCGAGCTGCGCAGTGTCTCTGCTCCGTGATTTTTGGAGCAGAGCCAGGCGTTAGCAACCACCCCTGCCAGAAGGAATACTTTTGAGTATAAAGATGCAGGCAGAGCGGTACAGGAGGTTAAGGTGATGTGGACTTTTATTTTTACTCTCTAGCTCAACGGATTTTATAGCTTTAAAGTGAAAGTGCACAATAAGTGAAAGTGACGAAAGATGGTGGCCAAAACTTCTAAAGCTCTTCGGAATGCGGGGTTTTCCCCGGTGCAACAGACCTCGTTGCAAGCTTTGCTTCCTCCTGTACCTCCTCCGGCGTTGACGCTTAAGGATTTACAAGATGCCCTTGAAAAGCATTCACAATTAATATCTGATATGATGGATGAAAAGTTGAAAAAGCTGGAGGAGAAGTTGGAGAAGAAGATGGAAGAGAAGTTTAGAGCAATGAGGGTAGACATGTTGTCTATGATTGAAAGTGTAGCTGAATGTGTGCACCAGCTGGATGCAAAAGTGGAGGATCTCAGTCAAAAGAACTCTATATTAGAAGCAAAGGTATTAGAGAATGAAAATATAAGGGATAAAGTGGACGGAGAATTGAGCCTCGCTCAGTATCATCAGATGCAGTATGCTATTAGAATTAGGCTTAAAGGAGAATTCTAAAGAAGATTTAAAGCAGGTGATCTTTGAAGCTTTGGAAGCGGTATTGGGCCAGCCAGCATCTGAAATTGAGGGAAGTATGGATAAAATTTTTCGTGTAAATTCATGGATTGCAAGACAGAGGAAGCTACCCAGAGATGTGGTGGTCTATTTTACAAAGAGAGTAATTAGAGATGAAGTCATTCAAGCTGCTTATGATACTAAATTGGTAGTTGCTGAGCAAGAAGTCTTGGTTTTAAAAGAGATTCCTCCAAAGATTTTAAAGAGAAGGAAAGATTTTGCATTTCTTGTAGAGGAACTTAAGAAATGTGATATTAAGTTCAGATGGGAGATTCCAGTTGGACTGGTGGTGATGCATGAAGGTAAAAGACATCGTTTGGTTACTGTGGCCCAGGCACGTGATTTTTATAGCAATGTGTTAAAAGCAATCCCCCTACCACTTCTGGAAGCTGCAAAGGGATATGGTGAGGGAAAGCTTCAAGAAGTTGCAGATAGACAGATAGAGGAGAATGGTGCTGGAGGGGATCAAGTTACAGTCTTATCGGTTGCTGCAGGAGAGCAGAGGATGACGCGTGCCGCCCTAAGACGAGCGAGACGAGAGCAAGAGCAAGACCAGCAGAAAGTTATGGAACCTCCAAAGCGTACTTACAGCGAAGCTGTGGGAGGGGCGCGGTCTAAAGAAGTTGAAGGGGTCATTTCAGATATGCTCCAAAAGCTTTGGAGTGTCAAGATTGGTGACTAAATTTCTAATTAGAATGTCAATGGATTGAATTCATCATAGAGGAGAAAGAAAGCTTTTTAATATTTAAAACAATTTAAGACTGATGTTATTTGTTTGCAAGAAACGTATATTAGGGTTGTGGACTAAAAGTATTTGTATGCAAGCTTTTAATCAACAACAAGTTGATTTTTCTTAACTTACTATAAACAAAGGTTACCTAATTGGATAATAATTTTTTTTAAATTTTTTATCTTATTCTTATTGGAGATTGGAATGGTGTCCTAGACGTATAGATGGATGATCTGGAACTGCGAGACATTTGGCGTGATATATGCAAGAACTATTTTTGATTATAGTTCAGTTTGGTTGGAGATTAATAAGGTTAATAGAGATAGGCGCTTTTGGCGCGTAATTGAGAATTTGTCTAGAGATTAGAGAAATGTGGGAGAATGTAAATAATAGATGAAAGTTTTTTCTATGAAATTAATATTCCTTTTTTTTCTTATCTGTAATATTATTACTGTTTGTAATCATTTTACATGAGCCAGAGGGTGATAGAATTAATAGTTTATTGTTGATAGCATATGGATGCTTATGTTTGTTTTTCGTTTTTATACCCTGTATTTAGCTCTGGGAAGTCGGGGGGGGAGGTGGGAATGGGGGAGAGGGATAGGGAGGGTTAGATGGGGTGGGGGAGGGGGGATTAAAGTTAAAATGTATTGTAAAACTTTTTAAATAAAAAATAAAAAAAAGGTAGCATTAAATCCACCCTTATCTTTAAATGTCCAGGTGGTATCTGTGTCACCTTTTCATTTTGGTTGATTCCCAGCTGCAATCTCTTTTTGGATTGTATACAACTACACTTTGTACATGGTGGTACATTTAAACTAAGGTACCAATTGAACTAAGCTATTAGACCAGGCATGTCAAACTGCCGGCCCACAGGCCGGATGCATCCCGACAAAACCACGCCCTCCCCATTGCCGGCAATGGGGAAAAAGTCACGATACGTCACGCGATGTCACGTGACGTCGCGAGTTTGACATGCCTGTATTAGACACCTGGGCCAGATAAGAGAAACACATTCTTTCAGATTTTAAAATATCCTTTAGGAGACCGTTTACTCTGGATGCAAATCAATGTATTCTTGTACTTCTTGAAGCTCTTAATTGCCTTGTTCCAGATAATAAAAAGCTTGTTTGTTCTCTCATGTTTCTGTGTGAAAACCAAGATCTCTTTAGAGGCCTTTTAAGGGTTGGAATAGAGACTTTTATTTACTTATCCCTAGAAACATAACAGTTTTGCTATGGTTTGTGAATTATTTTACTTATTTTATATTCTTGTTGTAAGGGTTATGTGCTACTATTTTGCTTCTATAAGTGAAATTGGTTGGGGCTTGTTTTTTATTTTAATTTTTATGATATTTGTAAATTGCTTCTATGTTCTTTTTTCAAGCTAAAATTTTATGTTTTTATGTTAAAATTCAGACTAGGGTTTGAATTGCAAACTGGAACATGGGATAAGGAATAAATAATCTAGTGCAAAGGATCAAATCACTTTTGAACATAGCATTGTTTTAGTTTATCCTGACTGCCTGGTTTGTTCTGGTCATAGGTATGAGGAATACCAGCCTGAAGACGATCTGAAAAAAACAGCTAATGATTTTCTTTCAAAAGTGGACGATCCCAAGCTGAATGATTCTGAGGTAAAAATATAACGTGTTTTCTTCAAAAGAAATCACGCAAAGTTGTAAGGCTGGAGAAAAAATAATTGTGGGTATGTGTGTGCCGGTATATTTGATCCTGTATCTCATTTGAACACCACTAGCTATCAACATTTTCAGCTTCAAGGGCCATATGTGTACCCACAAGTCACACACACACCCTTTCCTTGCTTCCTTGCGCGTCATGTTTTCTTCCCAATGTCCTGATTTAAAGTACTCAATATGCATTGCTATGAATCGCCTGGGCTTTCTGCAGCCTGTTGACCATCTGACTGGATGGGCTGCCAGAGACAGCAAAATGAGGGAAGAGGGCTTGTTATGGGCTACATAGCCCCCTCCTGTGAAAAATTGAAATGCTATGGCTTCCCCCCCCCGAACTGATTAGGTTGATTTATTATTGTTACCTCATAAGGAAAATGATTCTCTTGATTTTCTTAAGGATTGCCTTTCTTTTCTGATCTCCAGATGTGTTAGGTTTCAGAATTCAGAATTTTCTTCCAGCCAACCTCTAGCACATCTGAAGATCATTGCATTTGGGAAGGCTGTCTTAGAAGATTGGTGCTCCACTGTCAGTAGTGTAATATAATGGCTAGAGTTTTGGAATTTGTCCTAATGATTTCCTAAAGAAAGCCTTGCTCACTAATGAAGCCTGCTGGGCAGTTATGGATAAAACCCATTAGGAAATGCAGAGTTAAATATAACCATGCACCAGGTTGGAAGCTCCTCTCTCTGCTGAGCCTTCTGCCTTTCATCAGTGAATCCCATGCAAGGCATGATCATCTTAGTAGTTCTTGTCCTCAGTATCATAATGGAGTTTTTGTTAACAGACACCCTCCCCTGCTTCCTTTCTGCAATCATTCATGGTGGAACAGCATTCATATTCTTAAGGATTAGTTAGAAACTGTGAGGCCAGATTTTACTCTTGTTGTCAGATCCAGATAAATTTTGGATGAGGCTGGGTGAAAAGGGGTAGTTAACCTGGATTTTCACCTGTACAGTAACCTTTTGGAGGGTTTTCTAGAGCCTTATTGCTAGCATTGTGTAATTATTTTACATAACCGCTGATTCTCATGTGCCCAGTAAAGCTGAATGGGCCTTTTGCCTTTTCTTGGAAGGTCTGTTCAGGCCAGGTGCAGGCTAATCCAGGCAAAAGATATATTTTGGAAGTGAAAGGACATGAATAATGATAATCTCTACCTGTGTCTCCTTTCTTCATGCAGTTCGTAAAATTTGTTCGCCAGATTGGAGATGGGAGGGTATCCATCGAGGCCAATCGGGTGACCATTAATCCCAGGGACCAGGATAAGGCAGAGCAATGGGCAACTGAGTTTATTCAGCAGCAGGTAGGATTCCTGTCTGCTGCTTGCTGCTTTCAGCAGGAGAACTCATGGCAGCTTGCTCCATGTAGCCAGTGGCCCCAGAACTGAGCAGAGCATCTGTAGATGAGGAGCAGATCAAAGTCATTCCCTTCCTAATTCTGTCCAAATAGCCTGAATGTTATATGTTGCTTTGCGTATTTAGCTTTCTTTTAGAAGACTTTTTCCCCTCTGCCTTCTCTGCTTAGGATACATCTGAAGCCTGGGTAGATCAGTTTGCACACACTGGGAATGCATTGGGCCTGGATCCAGAATTTGAGCAGGCCAAGACTGCTGTGGAGGTAATGGACGTGGCCCACCTTCTTCTGTGATAGGAACCGTCTCTGATACATTTATTTGAGGAAAAAACCTGGGTATTTTCTTTTTCTCTCCTTTCTCTAGTCAGATGTGGATTTTTGGGACAAATTGCAGGCTGAGTGGGAGGAGATGGCCAAGCGAGATGCAGAGGCTCATCCTTGGCTAACAGAGTATGAGGATCTTGCCAGCTCCACGTACGACAAGGTATCTGCTGCAGAAAGGATGCTGGGCTTTGTACTCTCCGTCCCTCATTTTTCTTCTTGATGGTACAACTCTTACTAGCGAGTGGTGTGGATAGTAACTTATAGATAGATAGATAGATAGATGGATAGATATAGATATAGATATAGATATAGAAGATAGAAGATGCTCTCTGCTTACCTCTGCACCTAAGACTCCACTTACCTTCTTCAGTGCTGTCCTCCACGCTGATTAATTGGCAAGGAAAGATGCACCGCCCCGGACTTGCAAGCAGAAGAGAAAAGCAGATGGACTAGTTCTTCCTCTTGTTGTACCTTAAATAAGCAGCAAAACCCTGCAAGTGTCCCATCTCTTTTTTTAACATCCTGGGAGCAGCCTCTGGAAGAACTGATGTCTTGTTCTTCCTCCCTTGTAGGGATACCAGTTTGAAGAAGAAAACCCTGTACGGGACCACCCGCATGCTTTTGAGGAGGGGCTGAAATGTCTGGAGGAGGGGCATCTCCCCAATGCTGTCTTATTCTTTGAGGCTGCTGTGCAACAAAAGCCCGATCATATGGAGGTGAGTGAAGGAGGGCCAGCATCTCTCTGCCTTAAAAGGTAAAGGTAAAGGTTCCCCCGCACATGCGTGCTAGTCGTTTCTGACTCTAGGAGCCGGTGCTCATCTCCGTTTCAAAGCCAAAGAGCCAGCACTTGACCGAGGACGTCTCCATGGTCATGTGGCCAGCATGACTAGACGCCAAAGGCGCATGGAACGCTGTTACCTTCCCACCGTAGTGGTCCCTATTTTTCTACTTGCATTTTTTACGTGCTTTCGAACTGCTAGGTTGGCAGAAGCTGGGACAAGTAACAGGCGCTTACTCTGTTACGCAGCACTCAGGATTCGATCTGCCAAACTGCCGACCATCTGATCGACAAGCTCAGCGTTCTAACCCACTGAGCCACCATGTCCCCTCTGCCTTGGCTTATGTCAAACAGCAGCCTAGCCCCTGTGTGCTGCAGGCAGGACCAACTCTGATCACGTGGAATTAGATATATTCCTTCGTAACATTTGTAATTGGAGGTGGAGGGTCTTTACTTGGGTGCCAAGGACTCGATGTGCCAACTGTCCCAGTTTGCACAGTCTAAAAAAGAGTTCACCAAGAGTAAAACTTTATTGAAAGATCCATCTAGGTACAGCAGAAGCAAAATCAGTTCTGAGGTTTTCCTGCGAAAACCGCCATAGTAAAAAACCCCTTTTCTTCCCTGGGCCACCCACAGTTCATTGTCCACCAATTATATGCAGTGCTTTTGTTTTGGGAAAATAGTCTGCGCCGCCGTTTGAACAGTTCTTGGGACTTGACCTTGGTGGGTATCTCCTCTCAGGCCACAGAAGACTTTCGTGCATTCCTTAATTTCCCCCTCCCCCTCCCAAGGAATTTACCAAACTCCCCTCCCGTTTCTGTTTGGCAAACTGTGAGCCGAAATCAGGTTTAGGCAATGATGAAGTCAATTTCAGTTTTGACATCATGTTCCTCTTTTGTAGAACTGGAGCAGAGTTGTTTCAGATCAGAATTTAGTTCTTCGCTCTCCTTCCTGGACAGGGTTGGGGTGCGTGCCACCTTCTGGCTCATGATTTCTGATGTTTTCCCAAAGCCGAGTTAACCATGAGAAGGACAGAAGTGGCTGCTTCAGGCACCAGTTGGGATTTTGCCTTACACCTCCACCATTCTGATCATTCCTGAGAGTAGCTGCTTGAGTATGCTTAAATCACTTGGCTCTCTGGGCCAGCTGGTTGCTTTTGAAGTGCTATCAAGCGTGCACCCCCTCCTCCCCAGAAATATTTTTCCCCTTCCAATGACAAAAAAGATGGAGAGGAGAAAAGAAGATTTGCAAACATCAGCCCCCTCTCTTGTTTTTGTCATGTCTTTGTGTTAGGCTTGGCAGTACCTGGGAACCACCCAAGCTGAGAATGAACAAGAGCTTGCTGCAATAAGTGCCCTCCGACAGTGAGTAACCTTCCCGAGCAGCCGAAGTGCAAGGCCTTGGGACCTTCCAGTGTGGTAGTCCAAAGTCTAAAGGCCAATGAAGCTGACTCTTTGGGGATGTGTGTGAACTTAAGCTATACCCTTGCATCTTCTCCTCACCTGAAACAAAACTAAATCCATTGTTTGCAACTGGCCCTTTGATGTGGGGTCAGCAGGATTTTCTTTCTTAGGGCAGAAAGAATTGGTTTGGCAGGGATAGGATTGCACCAGTTGCAGCTGTATCCCTTGGTGTTTTACCTGTATGATTTTCCTGCTTCCTTTAGGTGCCTGGAGTTGCAGCCCGGAAACCTCACTGCACTTATGGCTTTAGCTGTCAGTTTTACCAACGAATCACTGCAGAAGCAGGCATGTGAAACCCTTCGTGACTGGTTGCGCCACAAACCGGCCTATGCAAATCTGATGGGAAAAGAACCCGAAGAGGAGAATTCTAGCCCAGGTCTTGGATCCTCCAAACGTATTCTGGGTTCCCTCCTAACTGAGTGAGTCTGCAAAATGAGCAATAAATGGGAACTGGGCAAATAGAATAGAATAGAACTGGAAGGGACCTTGGAGGTCTTCTAGTCCAGCCCTCTGCTCAAGCAGGAGAACCTATGCCATCTCAGACCAGTGACTGTCTAGCCTCTTCTTAAAAATCTCCAGTGATAATAAAGCAAGATGGGACTGGCGGTCACCCTTCTTACCACATTGGTCTCTTCATTTTTTCCTTCCTCAGCTCACTTTTTCACGAGGTGAAGGAATTGTTCTTGGCAGCTGTCCGTACCAACCCCGATGTTGTGGATCCTGATGTACAATGTGGCCTGGGTGTTCTCTTCAACCTGAGTGGCGAGTATGAGAAAGCTGTGGATTGCTTCACTGCTGCCCTGAGCGCACGCCCAAATGTAAGGAAGGCACAGGGAGAGGAAAAGGGTATAGAAGGAAGGTGGCATTGTTTTTTCTCTCTTTTTTTAATTCATTTTTTTTCCATACATACAATAGTAATTTTTTCAACCAACATGCAGTCTGAGTTTACATGCTATTACATATTTAATTCCTAATCCTTCCTTCTTTCCTCCAGCCAAGGGTAAAATAAATCCCAGGTTTGATAATAGTCTGTTTCTTCTTCTTTTTTTCAGTCTCATAGTCAATCTGTCCATCTCTGCGCATTCTAGTATTTTTTTAATTATTTCTTCATCTGATGGTACTCCTTCATTTTTCCAGTGTTGTGCAAATATAATTCTTGCCGCTGTTGTGACATGCAAAGTCTAAGTATAAGCTTTGTTTATTAATCTTTTCTGGCACTAAAGGTAAAGGTAAAGGTTCCCCCGCACATGCGTGCTAGTCGTTTCCGACTCTAGGGGCCGGTGCTCATCTCCGTTTCAAAGCCGAAGAGCCAGCGCTTGTCCGAGGACGTCTCCGTGGTCATGTGGCCAGCATGACTAGACGCCAGAGGCGCACGGAACGCTGTTACCTTCCCACCGTAGTGGTCCCTATTTTTCTACTTGCATTTTTTACGTGCTTTCGAACTGCTAGGTTGGCAGAAGCTGGGACAAGTAACAGGCGCTCACTCTGTTACGCAGCACTCGGGATTCAACCCGCCAAACTGCCGACCATCTGATCGACAAGCTCAGCGTCCTAACCCACTGAGCCACCGCGTCCCTGTTTCTGGCACTATACCTAATAAAAAAAGTTCAGGTTTAAAATCAACATGTTCTCCTAACATCTTTTCTATCCAAGTACTGTATGTATTTTCCCCAATAATTCTTTATCACATGTCCACCAAACATGATAATATGTGCCTGACTTATGTTTACATTTCCAACATCTACCTGATATATTTTTAAACATTTTTGCTAATCTTGCTGGTGGCAAGTGCCATCTATAAAACATTTTATATACGTTTTCTTTATAGGAAGTTGACATTGTCAATTTATACTTTCCCATAAATTTTGTCATTTTTCTAATTCTATTATAACCAAAAAAAATTACCCATCTTCTCATTGTTTCTTTGACTTGTTCACTTTCCATTTCTAAAGTTAATAAAAAAATATATATTTTCTTAATTAATTTTTCATCCGAAGTGAACAATGTCTTATCAAACACAGTTTGTTCCTTATAAAATGCATACATTTTAACATCTTTATCATATCTAGTTTGCATTTGTAAATGTGTCCACCATGTTAGGTTGATACCCTGATTTTCCATTTCTTGTTTAATTTTTAAATTTCTGTCAGAATTTAGAATGTCTATGTCCAGATTTTTTCCAAGTCCACTAAATTTGGGTGTACAAATGCTTCCATTGGTGATAACCACCCTGGAATTTTAAAATATATTTTATTTTTTATTTTTTCCCATGTTAACAATGCTATATAATGATTTTGGAAATATTTATGAACTCTATTTTTCTCATACCATAAGAAAGCATGCCACCCCAATTGTAAATCATGCCCCTCCAGATATAATGACCTTTTGTTTTTAAGAATTATCCATTCTTTTACCCATGTTAATACAGTTTCTTAATAATATAGAACCCACTCCGGTAAGCGAAATCCTCCATTTTCCTTGGCATCTTGTAACAATTTCCGCTTAATTCTAGCTTTCTTTCCTTGCCAAATAAATTTCAAAGTTAGTGAATTCAAATCTTCCAAAAAAAAATTCTCCAATTTTATAGGTATTGTTTGAAATAGAAATAAAATTTTTGGTAGTAAATTCATTTTCACTGTGGCAATTCTTCCTAATATTGACAATTGCAAATTTTTCCAAATCCAGTTTTATTTGAGTCAATCATTTTGTGTAATTAACTTCTTTTATCATTGAACATCTTGCCATTAACTGTATCCCCAGATATTTAACCTTTTTAACTATCTGCAATTCTGTCTTTTCCGATAATTGTTTCTTTTTTGCTTATCTGTAAGGTTTTTAACTATTACTTTAGTTTTTTCTCTATTTATTTTCAATCCTGCCATTTTCCATACTGTTCTGTCTTTCCCAATAGTTTAGGGATCTTCTAAAATAAACACCAAATCATCAGCAAATGCTGGTAATTTATATGTTTCACCTTTTATTTCTAATCCTTTAATTTCTATATCTTGTCTAATATTTTTATTTAAAACTTCCAAAGTGAAAATAAATAACAGTGGAGATAGTGGGCATCCTTGCCTTTCCTTATCTCAAAGTTCTCCATATAGTCTCCATTCACAATCACTTTCGCTGTTTGTTTATTGTATATCGTTTTTATCATATTTATAAAGTTCTGTCCAAAGTCCATTATTTGTAATTGTTGAATCATAAATTGCCAGGAAACATTATCAAATGCCTTTTGGGCATCCAGAAATACTAGTGCCATTTGTTTTACTGGATGCAGTTCATAGTATTCTAATACATCCATTATCACTCTTAAATTGTTTTTAATTTGTCTCTTTGATCTGATCTGAATGTATAAATTCAGTTAGGTATCACTTCAGTCTCTCTGCCATTATTGAAGTGAAGATTTTATAATCCACATTCAGTAACGATATCGGTCTGTAGTTCTTTATCTGTATCAAATCTGCATCTTCTTTTGGTATTAAAGTGATATTTGCTTCTATCCACGTGTTTGGAAGTTTAGCCTCCAACAAGAGTTCATTACAAACGTCTTTCACCGGTTCGCTTAATGTGTCTTGTAGGGTTTTCTATAACTCCGCCGGTAGTGCATGTGGAAGGTGGCATCGTTTTCTCACTGAGGCTGTTTCTGATAGCAGGAGTCAATTCTGAAGACTCTTCCGTACCAAAAGTGGTATGGAAATTAATGGGGAAATACCAAAAGTGGTATTTCCCCATCTCAGTAAAAACTAAGAGAAGCACTTTTGAATGCTATCTAAAGCTAGAGCACTTCTGTCATTTTCAAGCAGCCTTTACCACAGTCTTGCAAAGGAGGTGAATCTGTTTCCTATGGGTGTGACTGATAGGAGACTTCAATCTGAGAGAGAGAAATCTCTGCCTTCCCTCCACCCCCAATAATTTTATGGCAGAGCCAAGAGGTGGCTTTTTGGGTTGTTATCTCAACCCCTTAGCTATCATACTTCCCCTACAATCTTTATCCATTGTAAGGGAAAGAGAAATAGAGAAAGACTAAGGAACGTAATCACGGTCAGTCCAATCTACTTCATAGGATTGTTATTGAAGGGGAAAATGGGAGGGAGGACTATAGAAAGGCACAGTGATGAGCTACTGAAGCTAAAGACCAAGACTAAGCAAATAGTCTTGAAACCCAGAAAGTTTGAGAATAATGTGTTGTTTCAGGGGAGGGGAGGAAAAACCAAAGTTGTTCTACCAAGTCTGATGGAACCTGCTTCCCTCTTCTAGGATCATCTCCTTTGGAACAAGTTGGGAGCTACCTTAGCCAACGGGAACCGGAGTGAGGAAGCTGTAGCTGCTTATCGGCAGGCACTGGAACTGCAGCCAGGCTATATACGTTCTCGCTACAACCTAGGCATTAGTTGTATCAACTTAGGAGCCCATAGGTGAGTTGAGTGGCTTTAAAGCTGAGGTTGGTTCTACTGCTGCTTTTGATTAGATGAGGCCACCATAGGCTTGAGCTACTACATGAGTGGTGGATCAGGCAACTCTGAAACCCAGAGAAATTGCCATCACAGTTGACTTGATAGTGCCTTCGCTCATTTCACCTCCTCTTTCAAAAGGTCATATTCACTGGCTTTTGGTGTGTCTCATCTACAGTGGTGCTTAAAAGTTTGTGAACCTTTTGAATGTTCCATATTTCTGCATAAATACGACCTAAAATGTGATCTGCTTTCCACACAAGTCCTAAAAGTGGATCAAGAGAACCCAATTAAGCAAATGAGTCAAAAACATTATAGTGTTCATTTATTTACTGAGGAAAATAATATAGTGGTTAAGGTGTTGGGTTAGAAACCAAAAGATTTTGAGTTCTGTGCCCGCTTTAGGCGTGAAAGCTGTCTGGATGATTTGGGGCCAGTCAAACTTGATTCAACTCATCTCATAGGGTTGTTGTGGGGTAAATAGGAGTATTTGGTAGGTTCCCTGCTTTGTGTTACCTTTAAAGTAACAAAAATGATCCAAAGTATTTGTTTTGGCGAAACCAGCAAAGAGCACCTAAGGTGTATGGGAAATGGAAGTCTTAGAACTGCTCCTTCCTTCTCCTTGTGGCTAACATTCCGGACTGGATTGTCTGTCTGGACTGTGAGCTATTCTTGATCACTCTAACTCCCTTCATTGCCGTATGCTGCTGTCTTGACAGAGAAGCTATAGAACACTTCTTGGAAGCCCTGCAGATGCAGCAGAAGAGTCGTGGGCCACGGGGTCAACAGGGAGCCATGTCTGACAACATCTGGAGCACCCTCCGTATGGCCCTCTCCATGCTGGGCCAGAACAACCTCTACGAAGCTGCAGATGCCCATGACCTTCCTACCCTCCTACAAGCTTTTGCTATTCAGCAGTGACTCATTGATGGGCTCCCCTGTGAATGCAGGAGGGGCCCTCTTCCATACCAGTCCCTTCTTTCTCTTGCCACCCAGACAAACATGGCCGAGTCAGGGACGCTTCTCTCTTAATTCTGAAGCTGTCCCTGAAAACAACATAGACATCTATTTTTGGTCTCCTTTTAAGGGCAGGCCACTGGTTTACATGTTGTGCTGGATCATATTTCTGTCAAATTAAGCTCCCTTAACCTATGGAAATCCAGCAAGGAAGGGTACCTACTGTATGCCTGTCCCAGCCTGCAAAATTTAGTCTAGGAAAAAAAAACAACCCCTTGAGCAGAAAAGTATTTAAATTTCCCTGCAATGGTGTCTAGTAGGCAGAGATTTAAATATAGTGGGCTTTTTTCTTATAGGTCAGCCTCTCTGATACAAGGAAATGAATACTGGCCCTTGAAGAAGGACATTAGTTTTGCCTGCTAAATCAGAGTGAATGCTGGTGTTTTTTGCACATCCGGTTAAGATGATTTCATTGAAAAGCCCTTTTGCAAAAAGATGAATCAAAGTATGAATTTTGGGCTCTGGACTTGAAAAGTGCTTCTAATGTTAAAGGGACAACAGAAAGGGAATGAACACCACTTATGAAGTAGCAACGTAGATGATGTCACCACCCCAGAGATGGGAAAGGAGCAGCCGTGTATTTATTAAAGTAAGAATGTATCTGGGAAGACTTGGCAGTTATCAGAGACACAAAGTGTGGGCCAAGAACTTTCTCTTAGTTACCCCTCTGCCATTTTGGTTCTTCATAAATAAACTGGGTGGGCTATCTCTCTTCATCAGGCTTTTCCCTTTGGTGTAATTGGCTCTTTAAATATAAATATATGTATATGATTTTTGTTGGGAAAATGTTTTTAAATTGTAAAGTATTTTGTATAATAGAAAGTGAAAGAATAAAACCTGCCAAATTAAGCTGTCAGGTTTTCATTTTGTCCATTGTTTGCCAGAAAGCAGCAGGGATCACCATTCCTACACCACTAACACTGTTAACTTGTATATATTTGAAAAATCTCCCATTATATTATAATTCATGCTTTTTGCACACAACTTACGAGCTACCTTTCTGAGGTCTTTCACTCATTTCTGACATAATTGGCCTCCTCAGCCAGTCTCGGGTTTAGGCAAACTTCATTAATAGTCATTTACAGATGGTGAAAGCCACGAGTTGAGGGGAGATTGGAAGTTATTTGTTTGGAACTCCATATTACTGCAGAGCTTTTATCATGCATTTTCTTGTATTAAGGTCTCCTTTAAAAAGGGAATAAAGCTGAAGAAACAGCGATTAAAGAAATAATTCTAGAGGATTTTTCCAGACCCCAAAATCAAAAAGGCCACTAGGTAATCTTTCATCTTAGCCTTCCTTTTCCTTTGATTTATGATGTTGCATGATGAATAAACTCAGCCAGTATCTAAAATATTCAGCTTCCTATCTATTTTTATTGACTCTGTCTGGGCAGGGATCAGCATGAGGAGGAAACTGAATCTCATCCTTCCCTTTCTGATCTTTCCGCCAAGATTTTAATACTTGAACAGATACAGAGCTGCACGATGCCAATTTTGTTATTACATAACTCAGATGATGCGCATTGACTCCTCCAGGCATTAACAATTACCAAATATGTGTAAGAAGGTCTTATTTCAAACTTTCAAACATTATCAGTGAATCCACTTCTTCTTGTGCCATATCCATTATCGGATGTTGGCGATCATGTTGGCAATCCTGTTTTTATCAGCAGCTGCACGAAAAAGTGCTGCTGAGTTTTGTCCAAACCAGTCCCTTTGATTCTGAAGCCATGATGTTCTTCTGCCTGGACCTCATTTGCCTTCAATCTTTCCCTGGAGAATTAAATGGAGTATGCCGTATTTTTCTGGGTGTCACATCATATGTCCGCATTTTCTAAACACCCTTAATTTTGAGGGTTTCCCCCCTCCCCCATTAAATGGTTTATGCTTAATAGTAGCTGCAGTTTCCTATTTTGTTTCTACAATGAGTTTTAGCCATGTTTCTAACGGGTAATTCTGAATTGTTTAATTTTGAAGGATTTTTAGGCAAGGGCAAGCACAAAGAAAGAGTCTTGAAATGCTGGGACAGGCCCTCTTTTATTTAGCTCTCCAAAAGACACACATTATCAGCTTATCTTACATCTGCAAAATTCATGCATGTCTTTGAGGACATGCATAGCCATATGATATAAACATTACAAGCAATACAAATATTAACTGTAACATACAAGAATAGACTTGGCATCCCTTTAAACAACCAATAGTGAAACTTCGTGGTGTATTACAAAGCAGACAAACCTAGTGGTGTAGATGGTGCAGCAGCCTACAGCTGCTTATGCTACTGTAGAAATCCAAGCTGGTGCAGTTAAAGCTGCCTATTCTGACATCTCCAGAGTGCTGGGAGCTGCACATCAGTCACTGCTTTCTCTCTTTTAAATCTGTTTGTTTGTTTGTGCAGGTGCAAGTTGGTGGTAGATTTACAACCTACAGTGATGCCCAGAAGTTTTTTTTATTCAGTCCTTCTCAAACCTGGTACTACCTTTGAAAATTAGAACTGTTATTGGACTTTTGGCTACATATAAAATCTTGATTATTTCTTAAATTTCTTTGCACATTAGAGTACTTTAAAAAATCCAGTTTGACCTTCCATTGTCCATGCACAATGCTTCCAAGTTTTTTTTAAGAGATCGAATGAAGTGAGATACAACAATGAGCACTGGGGGGTGGGGGGTGGGGGGAGAGAAATCACTCCTGTTCTTACACTGGAACTCAGGATGACACCAAAGAAATGGATGGGAATGCATTCATGGCAAAGCCATACGGGTTTTAACATGAAATTAGAATACATATTAAAATGTATGAAGATATTTGAAGACATGATAGCCATGTGTGCAGATGACCTTAAAAGGGGAGAAGACAGATATATCAAGACATTTTTAACAGCCATTTCATGTGATTATCTTAGAAAATGTGAACCAGACAAGCAACAATAGTATATTGTTTTCATGCTTAGCTTTTAGAAGCATTTCTGTGATAGCTCTGAGGAACAGGATTATAGCTTAGATAAATCTTTGATATGAGAAAAAGGAAACTATTCAATTTCTTAGGAACTAAGAAAACTATTTTTCATTTTTATATATGCTGTTAGAAGCAGCTTAATTGACTAAACATACTTTTATCTCTTAAAATGTCATGTTTTAGCCCTTAGAAACTAATTCACTAATATCACTAGTGTTGTTATGAAGGTACAGCAAAGTGGCATGCAGACAGAAATGATTGTTCAAGGTATTTGCACCAACTGCAAGTGAGGGAAGCAAACAGATCATTTAGTATGATGCCAGTGGATAGATGACATTTGCTAGATATGGAACTCAATTCCTGTTCAGCAACCACCATGCTATCAGCAGTGTGACTCAGTAGAAGCAGATGAAGACATCGATGAATGTTAAGTAGGTAGTCCAGTTTGGAAGGTTCAAAACTACCTTGATGTAGATGACCTCCCCCAGCTTCTTCACAGAGAAATCCATTATGGAGGAGATCAGGAAAAAAACCTGAGATTGGCCCATTTTCTCCCCAGTGGCAAAATGTATCACCACCGCTCACAAGAAAAGAAACCGTGGCTTGTTGTAAATTGCTTCTATAGCCCTTACACCTGCCAACCAAGATGGCATTTGATGCCATACTATTTCAACAAGCCTTTTCTTTTACATGTAAGCAATTTAAAAAATGATTGTTTTTAAATAATCGGAAAGTAAGATATTCAGGAGGTACATGGAACACTGCTAACATACAAAGTTCACTAGTGCCATTTGGGGTATGGTCTCTGTATTTTTCTCAAACTGTCGTGAGTCTAACATCCAATGAAAAAAATAGAGTACTCAATCCACCTACAACATTATGACCAGGCATAGACAGTTGGTTGAAGAGCCCAAATGGTACTAATCTGCTTTTATTCAATCAACTTTAAAGTCACAAGAATATTTTAAGATTTTAAAGCCACATGAAATGGCTTTTCTGTCTTCAGCCTTCCGGTCCCTATTGTTTATTTTGAACCAAACCCAGGCAACCTTCACTTGCTGTGTGGAATTCCAGGAAAGGAAGCTTTCTAATGCATGCTGAAGAGATGTCTGTTGACTAATATGAAAGGCTTCCAGGACTAGTTCATGATTAGCACAAGGAAGCCATTCTGCCCTAAATAAACCATTCAAGCTGAATGTAGATTTCTTTGTCTGAAAAAAAAGGATCTAAGCTAAGAAATAAACATCCCCTGAGGTTTCTAGCAGATAAAAAAGATATGGTTTTTCAGAGCCTTTCAGCACAAAATAATCTTGATGATAAAATCCTTAATGCTCTGATGAAGAAATACTAAATTCATGTTAAGTATTAAGCTATTTGAGACAAGCTTAATTTTATGACTTTCTTTAGCCTCAATATGAGGTGTAAGGTCTGTGTCATCTAGGTTTATATTTACAAGCATTCTGAATATTTCAAGAAAAAGAGCGTAACTGTGTGTTGATTATATCTCACATCAATTATTTAATGTTTTCAGAATGCATTGAAACTTGAAATAATCCAGGGATATACAGTACATGAATGAACACTGAAGGCCATGTTATAATGTTTTTTTTGTTAGATTCCAAAATCATCATCTAGTATTTTCGTTTTCCTCAAAATCTGCCACTTCAGGATTAAATTAGATTTGATGAAGAAGTCCACTTGATGACTGGATTTCAAAACTCTTAAGAGTTCATCAGGTCCATGATACGTTTCTTGTATTCACCAGGATTCTTAGTGAAGATCCACTACAAAATTCTTATTGTCACTGAATTAATCCCAGAGAAATATATCTTATCTTTTACATCCATGGTAATGCCTTTGTCCAAAGGTATTAAAAATTAGTTCCTGATGGACCCATTGTCTCATAACTATGTCAGATGTAAGTTAACTAGTGACTTAAATCCAAATGTATGCTTATTAGTTTCTATTCCCCAACCAGAAGCCATGGTATTAATAACATAGCATTAAAATTATATAGTAATAGTCCTAGATAAAGTAATAAAACTTTGGATATACAGTAGTTATGTTTTTTTCTACATATGAACAGGTCTTCTATCTATCTGTGAAAATCCAATCAATAATTCTGTATGTCAAGGTTGTTTTGCTGTTTAAGGACTGGGCTTTTTTGTGTTATATATACTGTACATTTATTCTAATATGCCTTGCTGGTTTGAGGTTTTTTTCCCTTTTTCCTTTTAATTTTTGTATCTGGTTAATGTTTCATTTCTTCTTTTTGTGCATGTGTATAAACACACAAACATACGGGACATCTAAGCAGCTGCTGAGCGAGCACAGAGATTTGTTTGGAGTACCAGAATTGAGTGAGAGCTCATCTATAGTCCATGCAAAGATCCTTTTATGGTTTGTCCAAGTGGTTTCACTTTAGCTCTCTCATTTTTTGGAAAGGGACAGTCATTCTCTGGTAAATCTTGTTCAATGAATGGAAACCAGAATTCCTGCCAATCTACTACAAATCACCCACAGTTCAGTAGATCCTAAATTACCTTCCATTCATCCCTGAATAAATGGATAGTTAATTCCAAAGCACTCCATAAAAAGGCATTAAAAACAGGGAAGTATCTACATTTCCTCTCAAACAATTGATTCTCTTTAGCAACTGCCTGCAATCGATGATGAGCAGGCTAATAAGGCTGCATATTGCATTGGCCCATGATTTGATTCACCAGGGTTAATTAAATATAGTACAATTGGGCAGAATCTGCACATCATATAATACGATCGGTTTGGGCTTGGCATAGACACACACCTGGTTTCAACCATCCAGATGCCCCTAGACAACAGCAAGGAAGTTAATTGTCTGAATCTCTTTGATGCCAGCTAGCAGAAGTCCATGTATCTGCAGCCCAGATCTTGGTGCATGCCTACTGCACTGACCCAGCCACTGTTCAATATGCTCCCACAACTCAGATGAAGTTTTCCATTGCATTTGTCAATGGGCACACAACATTGCTTTACTTATATGGATAAATATAAATATTTCTTGTGTGTGGGAAAAAGGTGTAGTGATTCATCTGTAGATCTTTTGGGAAAAGAGGGGTCCCTCTCATGCTAGGCAAACACAGGTACAGCAAAAAGATTCAATCAGAATTCATTACAATCAGACTGGCTTCTTTCTCAGTTCTTTCTGTATGAATAGGAGCTTTTGGAACTCAACTTGGCAACTTCTGTTTGTAAAATACATTTTAAAATGTAGGAATTGCAGACATTAGAGCAGACATGTCAAACACAAGGCCCGGGGCCCAGATCCGGCCCGTGAAGTGGTTTCATGTGGCCCGCGAAGCTACCCTGTAAACAGTGAGGGAACGGCCCCCGCTGCCTTGGCCCCGGCCCAGGCCAGCCAGAAGCCAATGTACAATTTCGTGGTGGTCATCTATGCTGAAATGCATTCAGTCTTAGCTCCACAAGGCCATCTGGAAACAGTGAGGGACCTGCCCATGCCGCGTCGGCACTGCCCCCTGGGCGCACGCTGGGGAGGTATCACCCTTTGTGAGGAATGAAGAAATGCACCATCACCTGGAAGTGGCCAGCATATGACCCTACCTACTTTGGGCAGGCTAGGGCCTGGGCAACGTTGCGCTTCTCTTCAGATTCATGCCACTCAGCTCAGCCTCTCGGCACTGTCAGGAAAGTGCCTCACTGCCTGCCAAAACTGGGCAGGCTGGGGGCTGGGCAGCATTGTGCAGGTAACATCGACTCTCATGCTGCTCATGGCATCCCCTCCCCCAGAGCCCACCAAGCTGGATATGTGAAGTAGGTGAGGGCCATGTGCTGGCCACTTCCAGGCGATGGTGCATTTCTTCATTCCTCATCAAGGATGACACTTCCCCAGCTGCGTTTCTTGTCTGTTTTTCTCCCTCCCTCATCTCAAATATTTTCCTACCACTCTGTTCTTGGAAGGAAGGAAGGAAGGAAGGAAGGAGAAGAAGGGTCTGAGGGAAGTCCTGCCTTAGTCCTGCCCTGCTGCCCTTTCACCATCCCCTTGCCCCCTCCTCCTGGCCTATCCTGGGGGGTCTGCAATCCTATTGCTAAGGAAGCTTTGGATACAAAGCCAGGTCTCCTCACATGGAGAGGGAGTGGGTCTCCCTCTTGACTTTGCCCTCGTACCCATCATGAGCAACCTGGCTAAGGAGAGCAAGCACAGCAACAGCAGCCTTGAGGAGGAAGTAAGTGCAGCTGGGTGCCACCTTGGGGAAGTGGAGCTGGGCCGTGGGTTCTTGACGGCTGGGCTGGGCATTTGACCTCCACGCCACCGTCCAAATCCCACCCCAAGGCCTGAGAGGAACAGTGAGGCTCCTCCAGTGGACCATGCCTTGGCACTTGCCCCGGTCCCATCTTCTTCTGCCAGAGACCCTCAGATCTGTCCCACTCCTGCCCAGGCCCCCATTGGCACCCTTGATGCGAATGATGGAGAGCTGGCCATGCCCACCCAGTAGGCCATGCCCACCCTGGCCACACCCACCCGGCCCACCAAGGGCAACTGAAATGCTGATGTAGCCCTCAATGAAATTGAGTTTGACACCCCTGCATTAGAGTGACCAAGCTCTGACATTCATTCCACATGTGGCAAAACATAACATTTAACTATACCTGCCATTTATTTGCCCATTAAAACATTTCTAAAGTCACAGAACAAGATTAAACTATCTGCACATTTTTCTACTGAAGTAAGATTCAACTGATACATGCCTTGAAATATGACTACATTATATTTAACTAACTTTATTAATAGCTTTTCATAATCGAAGCTGGTTCTATAACCAGGTTCACAATAGAACCTGGTTATCTCCACAATTGTCCTTGTTGTGCTGCTGTGTGCTATGTTCTTATTTCCTAAAGTTTTGTTTTGTTTTGTTTTTAATTTGTGGTACACACAACTTCTTGCATCTGCTCTTCTCCATTTGAAGCTCTTTGATGCACGAAAGGCCTGCTAGGGTAGAGATAACATCCAAGGCTGTGACAAGAAATAAAGGACACATTTTCACTGAGCTCTTTGTATTTCTGTATTTTCTTTAGGACAGTGTTTCTCAAGATGCGTTTCTTTTAAGACATGTGAACTGCAACTGGCTGGGGTATTGTACGAGTTGAAACCTGAACATTTTAAAAGTTGCCAAGGTTGAGAAACGCTGCCCTATGGCTTCTCTTCCCTTTCTCTGCCTTCAAGGTGAGTTAAATCTGCCCTCCCCCCACGCCCCCTCCAATGTCAGTCTCCGGGCAGAAGCACTGAAAAGATGGTGATGTCTCTGAAGACCACAGAATTCTATGTCTTAGACACGAAACATCTGCCCTGCCTTCATGTGTAAAAATATCACTATCTATCATTTTAAATACTTTACAAGTTCAAGCCACTGGCTGAACATTATTTAGCATGCTGGAGGATATTTCCTAAAGCAAACTGCATGACTTGTTTGATGTAAAGCAGCCAAGTTTCATCTTGCTGTAAAGTTGCTAAGCGGTTTTACGTATAAAGGGGAATTAATATACACAAGGAAGAAATGGGGATAATATACATTGATGTAAAAGGCAGAGCATATTAATGGAACCTCAGACATGCTCACAACGGCGGTGATGGAAAAGAGAATAAGAAAAAAAGTTCTTCTACAGCACAGCTGGGAAAGATACCTTCCTGCCCCTCCAAAGTTTTCTTTCTTGTATCTTCCACAACCATGGATGGTTGCACTAAAAGGATAGCTAAAGACATGCTCAGGAACTGTTTCACTC
This sequence comes from Vipera berus, assembly GCF_964194415.1. Lineage (NCBI taxonomy): Eukaryota > Metazoa > Chordata > Lepidosauria > Squamata > Viperidae > Vipera > Vipera berus. The sequence continues at coordinate 105,554,567 of NC_138203.1, forward strand.
AGCTTTCCTTTGAGAACGGACATAACCTGCTGATTCTAACAGTAAGAGGAATTAATATTCAATTCTTCTCTCCATCCAGGAGAAAATTGCTCAATAATTGGTTCCTTTTCCTTTGATTATTATGAATGGATGGCATTCTCTTTGATGGAGCCACTGCCTACTAAATCCCGCAGGTATGCAGCTGACAAAGAAGGTTGTCCTTCTACATGTTCTCCTTGCTTGGTTTCTCCCACTACTGATTCTGGTATGCTGGATTCTAGATTTGAGGGTGTCTGGAATTTGGGCTCTAGTGATTCATTGCCATGCAGAGGAAGCAGGGCTTTGTGCCGCGTGAGACTATCATCACTATTGCGGGTTTCCAAGGAGTTTCTGTGCTTTGCATTTTTATTGGCTACAGCATTTTTCTGGTGCTCCTCAAAGCTTAGTGACAAGGTGACAGTTCCACCACCAAAACTCACCTTCTGCTTGCACCCATGTTTTTGCTGTGGTTCTGCAGATGTTGGTATTGAAAAGGGCTCTTCATGGTTGCTTTTGCTGCTAATGGATGAGGATGGGGTAGAGCCTGTGGAGCCCCCCAGGCTATTGGACCTCTTGCGGGACACATTGCTCCGTCGTAGTGTAGCTCTGGCTGCCACTTTGAAAGCATGAGCAGCCGTGCTGCAGCGTACTTCCTCAATGGTGTTGCGGGATGGCTTAAAGAGGATAATGTAGACCTTGTTGAAGAAGATGCATGCTAAAAGCCCAAAGCTGGCTGCCAGAATGGCAATCACCTCCACTGCTGAGACAAATTTGCCATAGGTGCTGGCGTAGGCTGGTATAAAAGAGATCCATACAATGAAAAAAATCAACATACTGAAGGTGATAAATTTGGCTTCATTGAAGTTCTCTGGTAGCTTGCGGGATTTGAAAGCAAAGAAGAAGCAGATAGCGGCCAGCAGACAAGTGTAACCAATTAGGAAGCCCAGTGCCATCAAGGAGCCCTCATTACAAGTGATAAAGATGATTTCATCCTCCATTTCATGATTACGGAAGCTAGAAGGGGGAGCTGTATAAAGCCAGATGACGCAGATGACAATTTGCACAAACGTGCATAAGAAGACCAAGAGGAACTGAAGGTTAAGTCCCCACCACTTGCGATGGAGGCTTGTTGGTATCTTAGCCTCAAAGACCAGAAGGACACGATTGGTCTTTACCAGAATGCAGGAGATGCAGAGCACAAAGCTGATGCCAAAGGCTGGTTGTCGTAAGCGGCAATTCCAATCTTGAGGCTCACCAATGAAGAAAAGGGAGCTAGAAAAGCAACAGAGCAAGGAAAACAGGAGGAGATAAGAGAGCTCCCGGTTTGTGGCCTTGACGATGGGCGTGTTGCGAAATCTGGTAAAGACTCCCAGGACAAATGAGGTTAAGAAGACACCTAGTACAGCAAAAAGAGTGAGAGCAATTCCAAATGGTTCTGTCCAGGACAAAAATTCGATTTGCTTGGGAATGCAGAAGGTATGGTTTTCATTGGACCAGAAGTTTTCAGCACACTTCTCACAAGCACTGGCATCTGGAAAAGACAAAACATCCTCACTTAAAAGAAGACATCTGAACAGGAAGTGCACTTAGTGGCATCTCTGTCAAGAGGCCATCTACATGCAATACTGCCAAAAGACCATGGCTGTATTCTTTCACGGACTTATTATTTTCCATGGCTTTTGTAGAGGAGAAACTCCTAGAGATTGTATGCAAAACTATGGCTTGTACATCCTTTAATCCTTAGTTTGGTTCATTTACAAAAAAAAAAAGGAGAGAGAGTATGTTCCATCCTCCTTCAGGAAAAGAAAGTTTTCCAAGGGATTGTGTTTTGGCAGAAGCTTTCCTCCCTGGCTCAGAGATTACCTCATGATTCTTTAAATAATTGTAAATAATTCCCACTCCACATTACAGACTAGGATTTTAACAAGAATTCTTCCTGACAGGCTATTTTTCATCTGTTGGAATCAACCTTTCATGGAGAAGCATTCCATCATACAAATTTTGTCCTGGACTCTGGAGGCACAGATAGTTAAAAACAGACAAACAAATTCTAGGGTTTGACCTAGGTGGACAACCTGCAGCCGTATATTAAAAAAAACCTATAGGCACAATCTATAAAAAAAAGAAAATATATCAAGAGTTGGGGATTCACCACAGTTTTTGAAAGAAAAATAGTCTTTTTCTTCTCTTTTCTTTCTGTATAATCTGGAAATTCAAAAACTTATCTTGAGGAGGCCCTGATCCTTCCAATTGCATTCTCTTCTGGGACAAAATCCACTGCTAATCTGTAAATATAGTAACTGGATGGAGTGATGAAAGTGGTTAATAATTCACTAACACTTTGTAACAGGGTGCCGTTACCAATGGTGACTTCCAAAAATGAATTCAGAGTCCATTTGGATAAATGTTTCTAATAGAGGAGAGGGCTACTTTCGTTCGATCATACCTGTTTCATCACTGATCTCTCCATCTGTGCATTCAACACATTCAAAGCAGCAGGTGGGCTCCCCTTCAATGATACCTTTCCTTGTACCTGGAAGGCAGTCTCTGCTGCAGTTCGAGAAGGGTACCTTAAGGAATAAAGTTAGGTTTCATTAATATCTAGGTTGATGCTCCTGATTGGTGGTGAAGCAACACCCTTCCAACCCTTTGTCCATCATCATGTGTGAATGAAGACAATCTGGGCAGGGATCCGCTGACAAGGTAAGCTGATAGGGGGGAAGAAGAAGACTGATTGCAGATCTCCCTACAGCTGATTGTCAAAACAAGGTCGATGGTGGTCTTTGCTTCTACACACAAAAAAAGAAACAGGCGAGAAGCAAAACTGATACTCTTTGCTGTATCCTTCAGTGATCCAAAGATGCTACAATACAGACTCAGAGAGGTAGTCAACCTGAGCCTGCAGTATTGAAATAGATAAATGGGTACCACTTCAGTGGGAAAAACCCAGCTGCTTTCATGTGTGCGGAGAGCAGGAAGCTTGTGTTGGATCTGGCTGGATGTGAGGCATTGCGACACAAGACGAGGCAAGGTGGAGGAGCCCAGAAAAGCCAGCAATCCAAATGTCACTAGTCATCTGGTGAAAAGCTCTCCCTGTGGTGCACCAAGAAGAGGTGCCTAAGTGCTGAACAGAATGAACTAGTATCCTAGGCTGTTAAGACTGCATTGTGTGTCTAGCACAGGGGTCAGCAACCTGAAACAGTGAAAGAGCCACTCGGAACCGGTTCCCTCACAAAAGGAAAAACTGGGAGCCACAAAAACTGTGTGCACATGCGCGTACATGCACGCATGTGCAGAACAGGGTTTGACTGAAGAGTGGAGCCAAGGCGAGATACGCACCTACCCTGCATATTTGAATTGATTGGTTGAACTTTTTTAGTCTCACCTCTTTTTTTTTTTGGACTGCACATGGCAGAGTACTGGGAGCCGCAGGAGACGGCTGAAAGAGCCGCATGCGGCTCCGGAGCCGCGGGTTGCAGACCTGTGGTCTAGCATATGTAGATTTCCATGACGTTATATGCCATACTCTACATAAAATAAAGTCAACCTGTGACAAAAGGCAGGTGGGCATTATGTCTTGCTCACTTGGGCAAGTTAGTGAGTAGCTGCCATGGCACCAAGAAGCAGGTGGAGCTGCTGCTTTCACTTGCCCACTTCTTTAGGAGCATAGATGTGAAGAGGAATTATGCTAGCCCTGGACAGCACATCAAAATGGGTTCAGTTTCCTTCCCATTGAGGAGATGCACATTCTTCTCAGAAGTAGAAACCAGAGCTAAGGATATCCTGGTCACTGCTTAAAAAGGGAGGGAGAAAAGCCATATGCATAAGTGGGCTTGGAAGTGGAATAGTCTGCCTGAATATTCTAGCATGTACTGTAAGAAGCAGGGAACAAGATGGTGCATATGCCTAGTTTTCCATCATGTGACAAGCATCACCATCTGATAAATGTGTGAACTATGTTTTTGACATGAGATGTTCTTTCTACAAATGTGAACTTAGCATAAGGGTGTATGAGCCTACTGTCAGTGTTTAACACTGTCAACTAACTATTGCTGGCTGAGAATGAAAAAGTCCAACACAGAAAGGACACCTAGTTGAGGAAGCTATGAACTCTACGGTAATATGAACTCTATGGTAATCCTATAATCCCAGGTTTGCAAGTAAGATCAGATCTGGAACTTTCCAAACAGCCACAAGATGGCGCCAAAAGGAAGATCTGCTGACTTTTGAATTGAATTTTTAAGGTCAATCATTCTGAATGAGTAACAATAATGCTATAAAAAAGCTTTTCTTTAAGATACAAGTGGTAGAAAAAAGAACAAAGAGACAAACAGGACACTAAAATACTTCTCTGTTTAAATTTTGTGCTAAATATTAGTTTTGACATCAGCAAGCTGAAGATGACTGTAGTACTAAAGCCCACAGAAAAGCAAAGTGACTTGACAATTGTTTGTCCACCTTGGGGGAAAAAAGATACGGTAAGTGAAAAAGAGTATAACTTGAAGGGCCTAGAGCAGGGAATTCTGGGAGTTGAAGTCCACGAGTCATAAAAGAGCCAAGGTTGCCTACCCCTGGCCAAGAGCAATGTGAAGGACCTCTGATTGCAAAAATCAGGCATCTTGAGAAGAGTATGACAAGTGATCATGAAGGGCACATCTGAATTGAATAAGCAGTTTTGAATTATAAAAAACATTAAATCAGCCGTTTTTATTTTCATGAGATTATCTTTAAGAAACAAATACCCAAGAAATTCCACAGAAGCAAAGAAAAATTTTCACAATGCAAGGAAGCATTGAGACTTTTTTTTAAAGTGAGGCCAGTCTTTATTTGCCCTGGATTACAGCATCAGAATGGCTGTGGAGAATAGCTGTTACACCTGCTGTTGTTTTTCCATTATACGACAGCATCACTTGACAACAGATATCAAACGAAAACATTTTAATGTTTTTATATCTATCTCTATCTCTCTATCTATACACACATACATACATAGATTTGATACCTGTTGTATCAAATACACATGCACAAACTAGTTCGATCTCAAAGCTGTGTTCTTCATTCAGAAGAAAAGAAAAGAAAAAAGGAAAAGAAAAGAAAGCTATCCTTTCCTGAGAAGAAGAAAGATTTAATTCTCACAAACAGAGATGAAATGATAGAAGGTGTTGAAGCCACAGGAACCTTGGGAGGAAGTGATCATGCAATATTGGAATTCAACATTATGGAAGCACAAGCAATAGAACACAGCCAAACTAGAGTCTTGGACTTTAAGAGAGCTAATTTCAATAAACTTAGAGAGAGCTTGGGAAGGATTCCATAGATGAGAATCCTCAAGGGGAAAATAACTCAAGAAGCTTGGGAAATTTTGAAAAGTGAGATAATAAAGGCCCAGTCTAGTACAATACCAACAAAGAAGAAAAATAACAGCTCTCAAAAGAAACCAGCATGGCTGCATAAAGAACTCTCTGATTAAATTTAAAGATAAAAGGGACAAGTATAAGAATTGGAAAGAGGGGCACATAACTAAGTCAGAATATCAGCAAATAGTCCGTGCCTGCAAAGATGAAGTGAGGAAAGCTAAGGCTCAAAATGAACTAAGGCTTGCGACCAAAGTCAAAAATAACAAAAAAAAAAACTTTCTTTCAACATATAAAAAACAAGAAAAAAGTTAAGGAAATGATTGGTCCATTAGTGGGGGAAAGTGGCAAGAAGGTGACAAGCAACAGGGAGAAAGCAGAACTATTTAACTCGTTTTTTGCATCTGTCTTTACACAAAGGGAAAAAACAGTCCAGCCTACCAAAACCAGTGCCATAAAAAACAGAATAGAAACACAAGTTAAGATAGGCAAAAAAATGGTAAGTGAGCACCTGTGCAGCCTAGATGAGTTCAAATCACCAGGACCAGATGGATTACACCCCAAAGTTCTCAAGGAACTGGCAGACGTGATCTCAGAACCACTGAACTATATTTTTCAAAGATCCTGGAGCACTGGGGAACTACCAGAGGACTGGAATAGAACTGATGTAGTTCCCATCTTCAAAAAAGGGAAAAAATAGATCCAGGAAATTATAGACCTATTAACCTGACCTCAATACCTGGGAAGATTCTGGAAAAGATAATCAAACAACAAATCAGCGAACACCTTGATGCAAACAAAGTCATCACTAAAAGTCAACATGTGTTTGTCAAAAACAGATCATGCCAGAAAAATCTTATTACATTCTTTGACCAAGTGACAAAATTAGTGGACCAGAGGAATTCTGTAGATATAATTTACTTGGACCTCAGTAAGGCATTTCATAAAGTAGATCACAACCTACTACTTGATAAGATAGAAAAATGTGGGTTAGATAGCATCACCACCAGACGGATTCGTAGATGGCTGACAGGCCGTACTCAGCGTGTGGTCCTCAATGGAACTGCATCTACATGGAAGGAAGTGTGTAGTGGGGTGCCCCAGGGCTCTGTTCTGGGCCCAGTGTTCTTCAACATGTTCATCAACGATTTGGATGAGGGGATAGATGGGGAACTCATCAAAGTTGCAGACGACACCAAGCTGGCAGGAATAGCCAATACTCCAGAATAGAGGATCTGGACAGACTTGAACACTGGGTGCTATCTAACAAAATGAAATTCAATGGTGAAAAAAGTAAGGTTCTACATTTAGGCAGGAAAAATCGAATGCACAGGTATAGTATAGGGGATACCTTACTCAATAGTAGTAACTGTGAGAGGGATCTCAGAGTCCTAGTAGACAATCACTTCAATATGAGCCAGCAGTGTGCTGCAGCTGCCAAAAAAGCCAACACAGTGCTAGGCTGCATTAACAGAGGGATAGAATCAAGATCACGTGAAGTACTAATACCACTTTACAATGCCTTGGTAAGGCCACACCTGGAATACTGCATGCAGTTTTGGTCACCACAATGTAAAAAAGATGTTGAGACTCTAGAAAGGGTACAGAGAAGGGCAACAAAGATGATTGGGGGACTGGAGGCTAAAACATATAGGGAACGGTTGCTGGAATTGCGTATGTGTAGTTTAACAAAGAGAAGGGTAAGGGGTGACATGATAGCAGTGTTCCAATATCTCAGGGGCTGCCACAAAGAAGAGGGAGTCAAGCTATTCTCCAAAGCACCTGAAAGCAGGACAAGAAGCAATGGATGGAAACTAGTCAAGGAGAGAAGCAACCTAGAACTAAGGAGAAACTTCCTGACAGTTAGAACAATTAACCAGTGGAACAACCTGCCTCCAGAAGTGGTGAATGCTCCAACACTGGAAGTTTTTAAGAGGAGACTGGACAGCCATTTGCCTGAAATGGTATAGGGTTTCCTGCCTGAGCAGGGGGTTGGACTAGATGAGGTCCCTTCCAACTTTATTATTATTATTATCTTCATCATCATCATCATCATCATCATCATCATCATCATCATCTCCTGGGAAAATCTGAGAAATATCAGTTAAAATGCTGGGTGTCACTTACCTCTTTGGAAAATCCACTCCATAAGATCTTATTTTCATTGATAAATAACCTTTCTCCTTTTTTGGCATAAACATTATAGTGTCCAACCTCTTCAAATACAATGGAGCCATCTTCTGGGGACAGATGCCAATTGATAATTGAATAATTTCCTATTAGGCCTCCTGACTCATCAAAATCCACTTGCTCCCCCATATTATTAGTGAAGTTCAAATGTCGCAGATGCTTCAGTACCTAGAAAAAAAGACCCAGAGATGCTGAAGTGATCACTGCTGTGAATGAGGCATCACTGGAAGAGGAGTGCTTCATTGGCACCCTAAATAAAAATAAACTTCCTGAAATAAGGGGAAAATAGAATTAATACATATTTTTGCTTATAAGATACTCCCGCATGGTTCCTATAATTTTAATGATTTTTTTTTTGGGGGGGGTGGAAACTTACATGACAACAACACCATTGCTTATTTATCAATTACTAGTCCAAGCCAATAAAATGAGGAAAAAGGAAGAAAAGATTCTGACAATAAAAAACATTAAATACTTAAAAACACTAACCAAACAGATGCAAATAACACATCAACTAGTTCAGAAAATATTTATATTTTATATTTATTAAATTTTTATACCGCCCTTCTCCCGAAGGACTCAGGGCGGTGTACAGGGCAATAAACATTAAAAAACAAAGTACAAAAGTTAAAAAACAATTAAATAATTTATGCCCGATATATACAATAGTTAAAACCATATTAAAACCCAACCCCAAATCCATCAGACCAGGCCGGCTTGCTCAAATAAATAGGTTTTTAGATCCCGCCGGAAGGAGCGAAGGTCGGGGGCCATCCAGAGCTCAACCGGCAAGCGGTTCCACAGGTCTGGTGCACCCACCGAGAACGCCCTCCCCCTGGGGGCCACCAGTCGACATTCTCTGATCGGAGGCACCCTGAGGAGGCCCTCTCTGTGGGAGCGCACTGGACGGAGGGAAGTTGACGCCGGCCGCAGGTGCTGCCGTAGGTAATCCGGACCCATGCCATGTAGGGCTTTGTAGGTCATTACCAGCACCTTGAATCTCACCCGGATAAATGATATTCCTACCTCTCTTATGGCAATTGCTAGTAAGCAGAATTAGGCAATCCACCTGATTATTTTTATAGCCAAAAAAGAAGTTTGTTTACCTAGCTGGACCAGATAAGTGACTAATAAGGAATGATAGATACATAGGAGACCACAATAAAATATGAGAAATCGACTGTATTGCTGGTTTTGACAGAGAGCAAAGGTGATCTTTAGAGACTATTCTTCTCCAGAGCCACAGATGATATAACATTATATCTAGCTAACTAACCAATGTTTTCTTAAATGGAACAGAGATGACATTAGTAAAATAGTTGCCTACTTTCAAAGTTCTATATAAATCAATCTTAAAGAAATAGGGAAATAAGCTTTGATCCTTTTATAACTCAGTATCCAAAATATACCGTTTAATCTCTGTGTTTGCTCCTCACCTGCTTTTTGGAGGAAGAAATTGGCGACAAGGTCACAGTAAAATGACTTCTTTCCAGTGAAGAAGTAAATCTATTAGCAAAAATTAAGGAGGCTGAAGATCCCCTAAGTAACTTACGTTTAGACAGTATTTTAGTTCGCATTTTCTCATATGTGGGAACAGAGCAAAGACCACATTTCAAAAGCAAAAGGGCATACGATACGCATCAAGGGATATGTAGAACCACTGTAATATATTTTCTTTTTATTGCTTCTAAAGCTCTTTCTTCCCTATGTATACAAAACTGTATGCCATAGAACAGAAAGCTCAGCATTTTGGCTTTCAATAATTTAATGGTGGCACATATAAAATTATTGCCTCTGCAACTGACAAATCAGTTTATTCCATTAATAGTTTTAGAAGTTTCAGCAATGGTATCTTTTGTTACTTTGATGTTGTCAATTATTGGATGATGACTCAAAGAAATTTAATCTTTAACCCGCTCAATGCAGGTATTGTTTACCTTCTAGTTATGAATACAATTAGCATACCTCTTAGTAAGTAGAATTACTTAAATCTGGGATAATATCTATTTTTTATTGCTGCAATAAACTCCCTAGTTTTGCACACAATGCCTTAAGCCATCCTGTGTCAAAGGATAAAATAACTGCATAGTCAGCATATAACAGGATGGATATAGGTTTCTTTGCCAACAACAGAGGGTAAAGCTTGTTTTTTAAAAAAGCTTGAGTAATGGAATTAATACAGAAAAAAGCAGAACAAGTGTGTAATCTTGTTTAACTTCTTTCTGAGTTGATCAGACAAGCCTATGGTGGTGGAACACTAACCTGCATGAAGGTATTTTCATGTAATATAATAATTAAAATAAAAAGTGATTTATGGACCAGGATGCTAATTTTGCTTACAGCCTTTCCCTAGGTAAAATACCATCTTTAAGTCAACAAAAGAGCCATATAGAGTATCTGGTCAGAATAAATGAACAAATTTACTTAATTTACACCATTCTCATAAGGCTACCTCAATAGGTAGCTTAGAATAACACCTATTTTGAAGATGTCACATTGGATGCTGATTGATTTTTTGTCCAATTTGTTCATCACTTTTAAAGCTCTTTATGATGTAAAACTGAAGGACAACATCCAACATCAAGTCAGAATTGAGATACTTAGGGCCCCAACCTTGCTGGCATTTACAAGCACGCTATATAGACATTCCATAATTCACTCAGTGCTTAGCTTATTACTTTTATTGGCACTTACAATGTTTAGATTTTGGTTTATTTATTACAATGTCATTGTAGAGTTGTTATTGTTTATGTTGTTGTACCCTACTGAGATTCTGCTAGGATTTAGGTAAGATATAAATAATGTTAAATAAGTGAATAGGTTAATAAGTAAGTGGCTAATTGATCTGAAATTAACAGCTTATCTCCTTTCTTAAAAATTGGGACAGTTGTTCATTAACACTACTCCCTCAGAATAGGAAATGAGAAATTGATAGTGATAAAAGGGCACCAATCAGAAATCAAGTCACCTTACCTCTAAAGCTTTGCCATTTTTCACTCACGCTATGAATTTAGGTATTTTGGAAGTGAGAAATAAGTAATCAACAGGTAGTTCAAATTAACTCAGTTGAGTAACAGCTTCACTAAATACAAAGTGCTCTGCTTAGACCTCAGGTGTCAGATTTGCCTCCTCGCGCCAGAGGCATCCTTAGGAGGAGAGTGAACCACAAGACACCAAAATTCAAAAGAGCTTTAATCTTGTGCAGCTTGTACTAACTTTCTCCAATTAGTCATTTGCATCTCCCTTTCTTTTCTTTTCAACAAAGACTTCAATTGTTTTTTCAAAGCCAATCCCCACGGATCAATCTCTTTTATTATTTCTAAGCTCCCTTCATTTAATTTGGCATTAGCTTCAACTCAAGCTTGAAAACCAAACCACATCTCAGATTTAAACTTGTATTTGGAATTTTGACTTTTTTATATAACCATATTTTATTCATTTTTTATAATCACAAATTCTTAATATTTTATCAGAAACACGTCTGGGTTCCAATATTTAGCTTACTAATACATGTTAAACTCCGTTACCTCGTTTTTCTACCCATTGATTAAATGTATCCCACATTCTAAAGCACAGGTGTCAAACTTGCCACATCACATGACGTGTTGTGACATATCGTGACTCATTTTGCATTGCCAGCAATGGGGTGGGCACGGCTTCGGTATGATGAAACTGGCCCATGAGCTGGCAGTTTGACACCACTGTTCTAAAGTATTCTGAATCTTCTTTCTCCTTCATTTTCAATGTAAATCTGTCCATTTCTGCACAGTCCAAATTTTTCCTGATTATCTCTTCTTCCGCTGGTAATTCTTCATCTTTCCAATGGAGCAAATACAATTCTTGCTGCCGTTAATACATGTAACATTAAATATATATGTTCTTTCTCATAATTTCCTGCAATTATACCTAACAGAAATAATTATGGTTTAAAATCTACGTGTTTTTTTGTCATTTTCTCTAAGCATATATGCATTCTTGACCAAAACCTTCTAGCCTTAAATCATATCCACCAAAAATGATAATATGTGCCTGGTTTTTATTTACATTTTCAACAATTGCTAGACATATTTTTAAACATTTTTGCTAACCTCACAGGTGGTAAGTGCCATCTGTAAAACGTTTTATATAAGTTTTCTTTGTAAGCCACTGCCTTTGTTATTTTAGGATTTCTTTCCCAAAGTCTTTGCCAGTTTTCTTTTCAACAAAGACTTCAATTGTTTTTTCAAAGCCAATCCTCACAGATCAATCTCCTTTATTATTTCTAAGCTCCCTTCATTTAATTTGGCATTAGTTTCAATTTAAGCTTGAAAACCAAACCATATCTCACGAGTTAAACTTGTATTTGGAATCTTGACTATTAATTTAGCCCTCTAACATCATCCTAGATTTCTTGGGAAAGGATTAATGCTTGGTACAAGTCTGTTGCATTTTAGAGATTAAAAAACTAGAGACGAGCCCTCTCAAACTCATTAGATATTTTATTGGAGTGCTCTTATCCAAGGAAGTTTTACTGGGCAGTTATCCTCTGGCCTGCAAATCAAACTATTACTGGGTATTTTTTTTGAAAGAAGAACAGAGATTGGTCAATATCAGGATAAAAATCAGTCTTAAATTCAGTTCTGTTTAACAGGCTTGAGAATATCAACATACAATTGATAATACTGACACCACTACCCCCTTAGTTTTGGTTCTCCTTTGATCAATGCATTTAGAATAAAGCATTCAAATTTGGTAGTCATTTGGATCAAGCCCCAAGGCCCATAATTAGTTCTACCCTGCTTCAAATAAGATAATGTCAAGGTTATTTTATCAGGGATAAAAGGTTTCCTGGTTAAGTCCAATCCATAACTAAATCATAAGCAAGGATTATTTCAGCATTTGGCTGCTTTAGTAGCAAATTCAGGAGATTTCATCATTGTAATGATGTATATCAGACATGTCAAACACAAGGCCCGGGGGCCAGATCCGGCCTGTGAAGTGGTTTCATGTGGCCCGTGAAGCCATCCTGGAAACAGTGAGGGAACGGCCCCCACTGCCTTGGCCCTGGCCCAGAGACCCTCCTCCTGCCAGAGACCCTCAGATCTGTCCCACTCCTGCCCAGGTCCCCATAGGCACCCTAAATGTGAACGATGTAGAGCTGGCCATGCCCACCCAGTAGGCCATACGCACTTTAGCCACGCCCACCCAGTAGGCCACGCCCACCCAGGCCATACCCACCTGGCCCCCTGAGGGCAACCGCAATGCTGATGCGGCCCTCAATGAAATTGAGTTTGACACCCCTGATGTATATGAATGCTAAATGCTCAACATCCATTCAGAAAAAACCTGTCCCAGAGGGATTTGTATATAAGTGCACTTTAGCTTGGATGGCTCATTCCTGCTATTAATTGTTTCTTCTCCCTCGCCCACCAAAAAGAAATGGAATTTTCTACCTTGAAAGTGTGGTATTATTGAAAGAGATGATAGGGAAAACTTACTAGAGATATTCATTTTGTGAACAGAGATAAAAAGGAAGATAAAATTAAGTAAGTATATTTTTTATGATCACCTGATTCATTCTAAAATCTCAGATTAGCTTATTGCAAAATGGAGATGGGAGGAGGTGAAGAATCACCATTGTTTTTCCAATGACTTAACAGCTTTTGTTTGGCAAAAGTATTTGTGTCAGCCTTTGTTTAATAAAATTCGCAAAATGGCTCCCGGTGGTAATAAAAGCATTTTACAACGCTGTATAAGATTATCAGAGCATTCGGAATGGAGAAGATGGATTGATTACATTCAGAATAAATATGGGACTAAAAAGTTTCATTTAGCATATGAATGAGTATTAGAATTCAACAGGATGTATTATTATTTAGCTATGTCTAATAGGAGTTAAAGTGCGTTAGGATTTAAAGTGTATTCATAGATAGTTAGCATATTCTAGTTCAAGTTTGTTAGAGGCAATACCCTGTATTCAGCTCTGGGAAGTGGGGGGAGGAGGGGGAGGGAAGGGTGGGCTCTATGGGGAGGTGGGGGAAGTTGGAGGGGAGGGGGAGGGAAGGGTTTTTTTAAAATGTACTGTAAAACTTTTCAATTAAAAAAAAGATTATCAGAGCAGTTGAACCAGGAAAAAAATGCTAAGAAATATCACTGGATTAAAGCCAGCTGGGAGAGGCTGCTTTAGTGAAAGGGTCTCCATGTGATGCAGTGTGATACGCATAGACAGCAATGTGCACATGGGAACTCCCAAATTTGCTAATTTGTTTGTTATTTTTGAATTCTTTTTTTTTCTTCAGAAACTAGCTTACTCTCAAGTAAGATGGCCTGTTTTAGCATCATCTCTGCTTCCAAGAATATTTTGGGGTGATACACAGCATCTTGGTGTTCTACAGAGAATTGTGAGGAACAAT